>NW_024730668.1:7903873-8018920 GCF_018991925.1 Homarus americanus
TGGATCTTTGGAGACGAATCCAGAATTCAGGAGCGTGTTTTGAAAGAAGCAGTTAGTATTTGTGGATGCAAGGTTTTTAAGCTCCAGTGATGGAATTTCCTCTTCTGTCACTTCCAGCTTCTTTGGACATTCCTTTTTCTCGTTCTTTCTCTTCATTGACTCAAGGATTTCTCTTTTCTCAGCATACGAAACACTATCACTGAAGAGAGCCAGAGCTACTGACTCCTCACTTAAATACCAGAGATGCCGCTGGAAAGCCTTTGTTGCTGCCATTCCAACTGATTCATCTATTTTCTCCCCATAGTAATTAAATTGTTTGAGGAAGGATATATCAGTGCTTGGTGTAGGTTATGTATCTAAGCTACTGTGCCAAGTAGCAACCTTGTATATAAGCTACTGTGCCGAGTAACACCTATGTATATAATTACGTGGCAACACTGCACGTGTTATGTGGCAACATTGCCCCGAGGCAGCCATATGGCATTGTAGCAAGGCAGTCTCAGTCTGACTCTGTGGGCCGTGCATGGCACACGCAAGTCACCACTTGTATTTCTCCTATCCGAATTAATGGACTTCAGTGTTACCCGGTGTTTCCCTACCCATCAATGCATTCTTCAGGGAACACTTGGAACCTTCATGGCGCAGTGAGTAGGATCTGTGGACTTACAAGTGTGTGAACAATAGACAGTTAGCCGGCGATGTGCGACTGCCGGCGATGTGCACGTGACTCTTAGTGTGTGCTGTGTTGTGTTGCGTTGTGTTTGGCTGAGACGTGCAGCGTTGCTCCGTCACAGTGCGTTTTAGTGACGGTGGCAGTGTTAGTGTCAGTGTATCAGTGTGTCTAGAGCTGAGAGTTGAGCATTGGCCTGTTTTTTAGTGGTACCCACTGAGCACGCAGGCGTACACCCTTCTCGTGTAACATCCGGGGAGACACTGACGGTCTTGCCTCCACGAGCCACCACGCTCCGCTCTCTGAGACACACACACACACACACACACACACACACACACACACACACACACACGCACGCACGCACTCACGGACAGAACAGTGGACTCTATGCGTTATTACTGCGCTGTTTATGTCATATATATGTGGTTCGAGCTGATGAGGCGCCACTTTATATACTAAACAGCTCAGTTCAAGAATACTAAGATGGGCAGTAAGAAGGGACAACGTCAAGATGGGAGACACTACTCCCCACCATCTTCTCCTCTACCGGGCACAGATGGAGCTTCTGCGCCCAACGCCCCTCATCCTTCACCTACAGCGACGGACATTGCAACAATTCTGAGGTGGATGGATCACAGAGACGAGCGACGCCGAGAGATGGAACTTCAGAGGGAGGAGACATGAAGAGAGGAGGAAAAGTCGCATTTTGATGCACTATTGGCGACCCTGGAGCTAACCCACCCTCCCTCACTCGCAGGTTTCGCACACCAAGGCACCAATATCCTCCCTCCTCCACCACACCAGCGTCCTCCAGGTACTCTTGCTACTCCAACAGCTCCCAAGGCATTTGTTCAATCCCCACCCGCCCTCTCACCAGACGTCACATTTCAGCTTTTTCGTGAGTGGAGGCGGCGTTGGACAGATTACTCCACGATGGTGGACCTTAACAGTATGCCTCCAAACAAACAGCTCATCCAACTGCGGATGTGTTTGTCGCTGGAGACCCAGAGAGTTTTGGAGCACACGTTGCAAGTGCCTCCCGATTCTACCTCTTCAGTGACGGATGTGCTCGACCTTTTGCAGGAGCATGTTAAGGGTCGGAACAACGAGGCTTTGCATCGCCGCGCCTTCACCAGCTGCACGCAGGCGGAGAATGAATCCTTTGACGACTTTTTTGTACACTTGAAGAGTTTGTCGGAGGAGATCGACGTCTGCAAGGCGCATAGCCGGAATGTGAGGCAGCCTGGATCAAGCACGGGATCTTGGCAGGTGTCAGGCAAGAAGAGTTGGTGCAGCGACTCATCCCCCTGGACGCTTCCTCCACACTCCAGGTGGTAGTGACTGAACATCGGTCATACGAGGCCACCAAGTCCATCACCTCTGCCTTACGGGCCCCACCTGCTGTGAGAGCTATCTCACAATACAAGAAGGGTAAGAAGGTGGCCAACAACGTGAAGGCTGCCGCACGTTTTCCACGCCCCCGCCTAGTGCTTCCTGTGGCAGCTGTGGAAAGCAGCATGGCCCCAAGACATGCCCGGCCGCCGACGCACTGTGTCGTGGATGTGACCGTAAGGGCCACTGGTCTAACACAGACAGGTGCCCTGCACGAGGCCGCAAGTGTCAGGCCTGCGGTCGCTATGGACACTACGACAAATGCTGCCGCCAACCCAAGCCCAAAAGCCCGAGACGAGGAGGAAAGCAGCGCACTTCCCTCGGAGTGGTTCGCACGCAGCGCCCTTCAGATGGCCACGCAGCCCCAAGCAGCAGCTGAGTCACATCAGAAGGGTGGACTCGACCACACGCCCCAGGGCTACCCCTTCCCCTAACATCCGCGTCGCCGTCACACACGGTGGTGTGTCGGGTCACATCGAGGTGATACCGGACACCGGCGCTGATACTACGGTGAAAGGCTTGAAGCACCTCCAGAAACTGGGCCTCACCAAACGCGGCCTGGGACCACCGCCACAGCTGCAGTACTACAATGCCGACGGTTCCCAGATGCCGGACGCTGTGGGCTCCTTTCAAGCGGAGATCACTTACGGCGACAGGTCATGTCACGGATGGATCGACATGCAGCCTACTCTCGCTACACCCTTGTTGTCGTGGGAGCACTTTCCCGAGCAGATCCCAGCCGCTCGGTACACCACCAGCAGGGTGCGTGAGTCAACGAGCGACGCGCCTGGCACTGCCGCACAGAGCTGCCCAGAACCCGCGTCCACTCCCACCCACACAGGACGCTCCCCTGCCCAGATCCTGTATGGTCACCCTCTCCACTCTTGCGTTCCTGCACACGCCAAGGCCTTTGCGAAGGACTGGCAGACCAGAGCCGAGAGCTGTGACCGCCGCGCCGCTACACGTGCCCAGGACGCCAAGGCTCGGTATGACGACCGTGCCCACCCTCTTCAGCCACTGGAGATTGGTGCCCTTGTCCGCGTCCAGGACCCGACGACGACACGTTGGGACAAGGTGGGCATAGTAATGGGCGTCGGCCGGTCGCGGGACTACAAGGTCAGGATGCCGAGCGGCCGTGTCTGGTGGAGGAACCGCCGCTTCCTCCGGCAAGTCCCACCCCCTGCTGCTGGCCCCCCTGACCGAGGACGAGTCACCTACACCTCACGAGGATCCGCCCCATAGTGCAACTCGACGCTCGGAGCGACTTAGGACTAAGAAGTCCGCTAAAGACAAAGACTATGAGCGTGAGGGGGGTAGGGAGATGTAGGTTATGTATCTAAGCTACTGTGCCGAGTAGCAACCTTGTATATAAGCTACTGTGCCGAGTAGCACCTATGTATATAATTACGTGGCAACACTGCACGTGTTATGTGGCAACATTGCCCCGAGGCTGCCATATGGCAAGGCAGTCTCAGTCTGACTCTGTGGGCCGTGCATGGCACACGCAAGTCACCACTTGTATTTCTCCTATCCGAATTAATGGACTTCAGTGTTACCCGGTGTTTCCCTACCCATCACTGCATTCTTCAGGGAACACTTGGATCCTTCACTTGGAGCTTCAAACACTTCAGGAGCTTTGAACCACATTGGACCGTACACAAGAGCAACAAAAAGGGACATAGTCTGAATCAGCTTCTTCTCCTTGATAGTTAGCTGGAACTGGTGCTGAAACATGAATATCTGGAGAGAGTATAATGCTTTAGACATCCAACGAGCATGGTGTACTGGGCCAAGCTTTCCATAACGAATCCCTCGGGGCGGAGTCCCACCCAGGAATATCACACAAAGTTCCATAAGTCGGATGTAATCGTCCCGGGGCTGAGGCTGCTTGAGAGCCTTCATATAGTAGTCGATAACTTTTTGCACCTATTCAGAATTTTCCTTCAACACTGCAGTGATATACCCATTAGTCTCTCCCGTCTTGAACTCCAACTGCTTGATTTGATGCCACTGCTTTTTAAACCTCTAGAACAAGAGAACATCAGGACCATTAGATGACCCATGAACGGCTTTGAAGACATCTCTAAGAACAACTTCCAAGATATGGTGTCTGCAAGGAAGGTATAGGAGATTTCTTCCCAATCTCTCTTCAATCAAGGTACAAGCTCCACGAACATGACCAGTGTTAGCGGCAGTGGTGTCAAAGCACATGGCGACAACCTGGTCATCGACATTCCAATCTTTCAAAGTATCCACCACAGCATTAGCTTGCGCCACTCCCGTTCCTGAAGATAGGTGTGGAACGCCAAATAACTGGACATTCCCTACTGAAGAGGATACATCTTTCCCTGAGATCAGTATTGAAAGTCGTTCAACAGATTCCTCTCCTATTAGAGATGGAAGGAGCTTACCATCCCAATGAACCACAATTCCAGTCTTGGCTCCAGAGGATATGACAGTTTGCTTCACAGAAGCAGTGTGATCTCTACGATATCGGTTACTGGCTCTCCTGATTGTGGAACGGTCTGCTGCAGTAGCTGCCACAATATGAAAAGCCTGTCGGTCACTTGTATTGGCTCTGTCCAAGGCAGCAGCTCCAAGCAATGATATATCCTTCCTCAAACAACTTCATTACTATGGGGAGAAAATAGATGATTCAGTTGGAATGGCAGCAACAAAGGCTTTCCAGCGGCATCTCTGATATTTAAGTGATGAGTCAGTAGCTCTGGCTCTCTTCAGTGATAGTGTTTCGTATGCTGAGAAAAGAGAAATCCTTGAGTCAATGAAGGGAAAGAACGAGAAAAAGGAATGTCCAAAGAAGCTGAAAGTGACAAAAGAGGAAATTCCATCACTGGAGCTTAAAAACCTTGCATCCACAAATACTAACTACTTCTTTCAAACCACGCTCCTGGATTCTGGATTCGTCTCCAAAGATCCAAGCCAATGGAATGACGAACCACAGTTCCTTCAGTCAAGGGAAATTCTACAAGAGTTGCAGGTGGTGAATGATGTGGCCGAAAGAGCGGTGAAGCTTATCCAGGACTACAACTCTTCAATTACGAAAAGAGAAGATCAAAAGCAGTACCTGCTTCAGGTGGTCACCACACATCGACGTCAGTATCCCAACATAAAGAAGGCTAATCTTGTGTGATGTATGTTTCTCTTACATGTGTTCTTTATGTTAATCTCATATTTTGGATAAAATAAACACCAACAAATAAATGTAACAAATAAATCACTTGTATCTGATGTCAGGAACAAGAATTATTTTATAGAGGGAGAAAACATTAGAGAAGTAGAATTTTCGGGCCACTTGTGCATATCGTAAATGAAGCTGTAAGTACCTATAATTTCGCCTGAAATGTTTTTTCATGTAAAGGACGCAAATAAACATTGAACACTAAAAATATAAAGAACTTTACCTTTTTTGAACCACCCTAATACACACACACACATATATATATATATATATATATATATATATATATATATATATATATATATATATATATATATATATATATATATATATATATATATATATATATATATATATATATATATAAAATACATCACTAGTGTTTGTGTGTGTATGTATATATTTGAATATGTAAAGTAAGAATAATACAACACTGTAGTAACAAATTTTCACTGTATTTAACAGGTCAATGATTATTATAGCTCGCATTACTGAGAAGCTAACTCTGGTACCCACCTGAAGATAAGATAATTCGTGGTCGACCTCATCTGCTTGTTGGCAATGATGACAATGACGACCAAAGTGTTGCCGAAGAGGCCCACCAAGACAATGATGCCGAAGATAATGGGCACGACGATGGCAACGATGATGGCATACTCGAAGGCCGGGTTTTCCTGAAGAGAGATGCAAACTGTAAGTCCAGATGAACAAGTTATTATCGCGTCAGTTCTATGTTCTCCCAGATTTATTACGGAATTGAATAAGTCTTCTCGCTAAAGCATACATGTGGTGCCATTGTTATTATTATTCTTTGATATATGAATGATTTTATCGCTATAGTATGTAGTATTTTTGTCGTCTCCCATTCATTTACTTTGAAATATATAATAGTGAAATTATTACTTCATTCGTTATTTTTATACACAATGTAAACATATATGGAAATAATTATAACCTCAAGCAATTATTCACAAGTCTATGATTAAGAAAAAATGTATTTGTGAATGCAGATGTGTAGGAATAAAAAATAATAATATTTTGTAATTTAGATCATAAAAGTTTGTATTTATTTATGGAACAGATTAAGAGTTAAACTTATATGCATACATGTTAAAAATATTAATACTCAAACACATAAAAAAACACTTGGTTAAATATATATCTTGTGTTCACTTGTGTCCTGACCACCTGAGGCTGCGTGGAACAGACTGTTGGCCCCAATACCCCTCCCATCCTCCTCTCAATCTATTCTCTCTACTGGGATATTACCAAAATCCCGCTAAATGTCACAATTTTGTTTCGGAAAAGGGTGGAATCAGGTTTAAACAGTGATTAACAGTGTTAAGGGAAGTGACGAAGTTAACCTTCACACCCACCATTAAGTTCCCTGGATACCCACATAAAACCGCCCATGGGGACCTTAAGTACCATTATTTCCCTGCTTAAAATACTACAATTCAGTTTCCAGAATCCTTTACCTACTTTTACATTTTTGTCAATGTTTACTTTTGACAGAACCATTGAATGGTCAGAAAAAACTGACTGGAACAGTATCACATTTTACTATTTTGTTCTCAAGCCCCTTAATATAAAGCCTATCAATTCTTGACCCATATTTATCCCTAACATATGTAAACTCAGGTTGATAGTTATGTATCATGGCAACATCCTCAAGTCTTATATCCTTTATAAGAGTTGTTAAAGCTTTGGACACCAAACCTTTGTTGTCATAATTGCTACAAATCTCTCCGGTAACACAGTTAAAATCTCCCCCAATCATTATATTTTCAATATTATTTCGGATATAATATAATAAATCATCAGAAAACAATTCTTCTCTTTCCCTTTTCCTTGTATTTCCCGATGGGGCATAAATATTAATAATAGGAATTATATGATCTAACACGGAAACTCTGACACATAAAATTGGCCATTCTCATCCATCTCATAGTTTAATATTTTGAAAGTGGAATTTTTTCCTTACTAATAGTGCAGTTCCTCCTTTTAACAAATGTGTACTGTTTATAATATTTTCGAAGTAATCATTTAGGTTATATTATTTCCCTGGATCCTTAACATTATGTTCATGTATCATAAGGAGGATAAATGCAGGGGACAAACAATGGGAGCCAGGAGATGAGAGACCCGTTGTTGGAAGAATTTAGATGAGATGGAATACAAAGGACAGAAGTGCCTGGAGTAAATTAGTCGCTCTCACTGACAAACTTTATACCTAATTGAACATTGAAGGGTAGAGAGAGAGGGAGAGTACTGACCTCTACCGTGTTGTTGTTACAGAGCGGCAGGTTGGTGTAGTTGGTTAAGTTACAGAGGATATACGGAGGAAGGAATGTGAGGAAGGGTTCGATGCCATTCTCCTCGTCCGTGTCTGCTCCTCCTCCTCCTCCTTCCCCTTCCTTCCCCATCTCTGCTAAGTAGTCCATCGTTCACGTTTAACTGCAAGAGCTGATCTATTTATGTGTCCACTCACTTTACGGCTGCCATCAACTAAAGTTCATTTATTGCACGACCTTACGATATTTATTTCACAAAGTTTGTTTCAGTTGCAGTGAACTTTATTTTTGTCACCTGTATGCCAGACAAACCTACAATGTTCAAGTCCTGCATACACATTAATTATCTAATGGCGGTTCCAACATGTAGATATGTGTCATTTTAAATATAAAATTCCAAATTAACTTTGGGTCGTTGTTTGGGTGCACAGCACATATCCGGGTCCAGCCACTTTAATTGTTTACTCTAAACTCAACTAGGCTTAATTGACTAAATAACGAGAATTTGTTTCCAATACACTTGATAAGTATACACCATTAGGCATATTATGACACTTCATACTGGAGTGTATTACACACATTTCAGTTCTCAACACAAGTATTTTGTTTACTGTATAAAACTTGACGTCTTAAAAATAAGCACTGTAACAACGCAACAGGGAAATATTTCTGTCTGCCAGTTAAGGACTTCAGATGTGTTATTTCTCACATGATAGGCATTCGTAAAAGAGGATTCCAGTAATATTTTACACCTTCACATTGTTTGTTTTTCCCATAAATCGTTCCTTCAATGGGAATTATTTTTCAAGCTCATCGATCATACTACGCTCAAAAAGTATTTGACAGTTCTTGCTTTTCAACGTTTATTAAAACATGTGTGCTAGTGTCTCTACTGTCGGCTGACATCAGGCGATATTCTGTGATGTGTTGGCCAGGTGCTCGTTGGATCTTCCCTGATGTACAGCTGACCACAGGTGCTGGTACCCAGTACAAGAGATGTATTCTGTAAAAGAAACATAATCCAGATTACAGACTGTATGACGTATGATATACATATCTTTAAGGTCAAAACGAACGAAACACATTATATGATCTACTAGTCGGTCCCACATCCCACATCTCTCATCATCATTACTTGTATTAATTTCCTTCTTTGCTTGATCACCCGAATAAATTAATAATATATGAACATTTACTGAAGCATAATATTTGTTAATCTTATTATCAGTTAAGCTCGGGCAACAATCGCTGATCATTGTTGAGCAAAATTACCCTCCACAGGTGAACGAGATCCAAGGAATTTATATATATATATATATATATATATATATATATATATATATATATATATATATATATATATATATATATATATATATATATATAATTTTTTTTTTTTTATATAAAATCACACAGGAAAAGGGGAAACAATGGAGCACCTTAACTTTCGTCTTTATTCAAGACATCTTCAGAGGCAACTGAATTACAAAGACTGAGAAAGAGTTTATGCACACAGGGTGACCTTACAAAACATGAGGTCAGGTCAAAAACATGACATCCACTAATCCACACACCAACACCACCGCAAACATAGGAAGAGATTATAAGAACAGGCGACATAACTTGTCATATCACGTCAGGTAAAAAATAAGAGACCCACTAATCATCTATCATACATCTACCTCAAATGCTTTCAAAGCATTTTTAACGTTGGGCCACTGACATATAAATTTGTGTAACATATTATTAGTTTTGTACTGACCATCACTAAGGTTTAAAGAATACATTTATATAATCAAACTTGCTTCAACTAGAAGTCCTTCTGTGACACATGATGATTTATAAGCTTCTAAACTGTTTTCTCAATCTATGGGATGATTATTGTTCCTTATATGAACGAAAAATGCACTCCTTTAAGATGCCGTTCTAATATTGTTCTAATGCTGTTTAATTCTAAGTTACAATGCTTTCCCAGTCTGACCTACATAATTTCCATTACAATTGCTTCATGGAATACAGTAAACACTTCCATACGCGGTAGTACATCGGTTGACCACGTGTACTGGAGAAAATATCTTAATGTAAAGATATTGGCCGGAATCCCTGGGAATCAAAATGACAAGGCACCATCAAATTTCCTTCCTAGCTCTTCACCTAATGAAGTCAGTTGTTCATATTATAAGAAAGTAGGCCATCGTGTTTCCCAATGTCGGGACTCATCTTGGGGAAATTCTGTCCGTTTTGGACAAGCGAAAGCCCCTTTCAAAACTACGATTATTCCATTTAAATCCAAATCAGTATCACGTGTTAAAGTAAAATCTTTAAATTCTCACATGGATCATTTTAAGGATTTTAAATCCGAGGTTATTTTTTTTTACCCAAAAGAATAAATTTTATCGTATGACCATTCTAACAGACACAAGATCAGTTTAAAGCCTCCTGATGAAAAGCTCTCTGTCTGATGTAGAAAATAATTACACGAGGAGAAGTGTGATCACGCATAATATTTCTTCCACCCCGTCAGCAGAGACTGTTCATGAGCACCTAGAGTGTAAATTATTTGTAAAAACTGTTCTAGTTGGAATCAGAGAACAGATGCTTCCAATTTTTGAAAATGGCCTTGCAGGTTCGGAAGCAACAAAAAAATTTGACGTAGCTCAAATTCCCTTAACTTCAATTCCCACGGTTATTGAAGACCGGTGTCATCCAAATGTTCTCCATTTTGTGTGCAGTCACTCGAGCACTAACTCCTACTGTGGTTGCTTCAACATTGGATATGTTTTATCATCCTAACCAAACCATGTCAAAGAAAGATTTAATTCAAAGTCAAGACAGTTTTTACAACAGCACCACAGAATCGCTGCAAGCTACTGGAGGGAATTAGATTACTTGTCCTGAGTTTTACTGTTACCAAGGAATCATTATGAGATGTAGAAGACCTCCAAATACAGTGATACAGATACTTAGTTGGAGGTACAGTTCAACACAGAAGTTTGTGGTACACTCCAGGTGGAGGGTGCAATCTTATTGTACGGCGGGTCACTGAATGACCTACAGCCCCAACACACAAACTAGCACTGGAGCAGTTTAAAATTTGCTTTATATCATTTTATACTCTCTAAAAAAGCTAAGAAAAGAAGAATAAGCATCACTATAAGCCGATGGGTCTATTGATGGATGATGAAGTTAGGTGATGTTAATATCCTGTATTAGAGATGAACTTACCTCCAGATTTGGACCCCCTGTGCCTTGGTGATACAGTCCTTAAACGTGAACAAAATGAAAAATTATTTTGGGTTATTGTTGATAAACTAAACTGGAGAAACGACATACAAGCCATTCACAGTAAAGTCAATAAACAGTGCGGTGTCCTGCATCACACTCGTCAGTCACTCAATCTTGCAGCAATGAAAGAAATCTATTATGATCTTGTTTACTAACACTTGATACACTGTCACTCACTATGCTGGGCCTCTGACTCCACAAAAACACAACCCCTGATCACTGCACAGAAGAGAGTTGTGCAAACATTGACCTCTTTGAAAAAACCCTGATCACATCAACGAACAATTTGCTAAATTTAAAATGTTAAAATTCGAGGATATTAACACTTAATGCTGTGCCTTATTTTTTTGTAAATCTGTCAATCACTTGATTGACAATTATTATTTCCAGTTCAGGAATAATCAGAGGTGCAACTTACGACACCCAGAGCTAAGGCCATCCCCCCATGCGCTCCTCTCAGTCCCAGGCCTCCATAAAATATCATGGTGTGGAACTACTTACCCCCACCCATCCGAGCAAGGACTACGCTCCCTTCCTTTAAATCGTCTCTAAAAAGGTATCTATTGTCTGAGAATTAATATTTTTGTAACACTTACTTTATACTCTTACTTTTATTGTACCACCAAAACCATTATATCATTATAATGTAGATATAGAAATTACCATTTAGTAGATGTTCTAAGGGTGAAAATACTTTACTTTCGAGTACAGAAACGATTCTAAGACGATTTAATAAGCATACAGGGAACAAGCCATGAAATTTACACTACAGTAATACATAGTACACATGAAACATATACTCGTACATAAAACAAGTCATGAAACATACACTACTGTACTACATAATATAACAATTCATAGAACACGACATGACACCTTGATTTTGTTCCCAACCTGCACTACCAAAAAAAAATAAAGAGAGTTCTTAGATGAATATATATATTATACTGCAGGAACATATACCATGGGGTATCATATTGTTATATAAAAAGGAGAGTTTATTGGGATTTGCCATTATAAAAGTCAACTAAAGAATGCATATAACTTTAAGTTCTACAAATAATTAATTACTTTGGCAATTTGTGCGTGAAACACCATAGAACCTATATAGAAGTCTGTTTCCAGTTTTAAAGTGAAGGCGATCAAGTGCAGTATTGACCAAGTTGCCTCACTGTGTTCCGGAAACTTAGTATTCAGTGTGCTATATTCACACTTCCCTTAGTCGTTACAGTTTCTTGTTAAGTAGAGACGTTAAATAATGGACTACTGCTGTGTATGGATGCTCACTACTTTAATATTTTGTTGTTATCATGTTCAAAGATAAACTAGAGCATGGTGCTAATGGTTGGTCAGAGCTATATAATTATATAACAAAAATATGAAACCCACGCAAGATTGGAACGTGCCAGTAAAACAGTAGTGATGATTAAGATAATAGTGATGCAGGTCTTAATTAAATGTAAATTAGATATGTGGCGTCAGTAAGTGCAACTGTCATATGATTGAGATTTGAGTATACCCTGCGCTGCCAGTGTCTTAACTGTCTTAATAAACAAATCTGTACTTCATCTAGTGTAAAAACACACCGATAAATTTATAATCATATATCAGCACTCATAAACAACACCAGTAAATCCAACAGAGAAGGACAGCTTTCCAATAAAAAATATAAAAAAAAAGAGATGAAAATTGCGCATATTTTCTGGATCGTTCGGGAGTGACGGTTCAATTTCACCATGCCTCACTTCGTGAGTCAACGCCTTCACTGACACCTAGGATATATTGCCTCCTTCCTGAGGATCCAGCCTGCCAGTTACCCTTCAGTGTCTTTTGATATTACTTGATGGATATTATCTTTCTTTTACTACATGTTAATACTAAACATACTGTCCAAGTACACCTGATGATGTCATTATTATTTATGCAATCCTAGTACAGCTAATGATGTCTTTATTATTGATGCTGCTCTTACTGTTGATGCTGTCCTAGTACAACTGATGCTGTCTTTAGTATTGATGCTGTCCTTGTACAACTAATGCTGTTATTGTTTTTGATGATGTCTTTATTATCGATGCTGTCTTAGTACAGCTGATGCTGGCTTTATTATTGATGTTGTCTTATTACAACTGATTCTGTCTTTATTATGATGCTGTCTTAGTACAACTGATGCTGCCTTTATTATTGAGGTTATCTTTATAATTAATGCTGTCTTTATTATTTAATGCCGTCTTTATTAATGATGCTGTTTTAGTATAACTAATACTAAGTTTATTATTGATGCTGTCTTCGTATTACTAAATCTGTCTTTATTATCCATGCTGTCTCAGTTCACAAGATGTTGTCTTTATTATCGATGCTGTCTTACTATAACTGATGCTGTCTTTAATATTAATGCTGTCTTAGTACAACTACTGCTCTATATATTACTGATGCTATCATAGTACAACCTATGCTGTCTTTATTATTGATGCTGTCTTATTACAACCTATGCTGTCTTTATTATTGATGCTGTCCTATTACAATTTATGCTGTTTTGTTACAACTGATTCTGTCTTTAGTGTTGATGCTTTCTTAGTACAACCTATGCTGTCTTATGACAACTGATTCTTTGTTAATGATGCTTTCTTAGTACAACCTATGCTATTGTAATGATTGATTGTCAGTCCAAACCTTACAGCCCAGAATTATGCCGCATATAACAGCAAGTACACCACAGACCTCGTGGTACCACCACATTCCGGGTTGACACACCTCAGGTCGACCCAAGGGACTTGACCTCGCCCGCTAATGACGTGAGCCGGGTGGCCTACAACCGCACCTAACCAAGACACCTGGGCAGGACCACACCTGCACACAGCTATCCAGATCAAACCAGTTTAGTGTTAATTGTTAGAGGTCAGAAGCCGGCTGGGCCGACCCCATATAAAGGCCCTACAGTCCCGTCCACGGGCATTACCATTACGATTATCATTCTGATTCTGGTCATACTGATTCTCATTCTGGTTGCTGTCACCTCTCTCCCGTTCGGGTCGTCGCTCGGTTCACTAAGCAGAGTCACGCACGTCCCCTCACCAGGTCGGGAGGGAGACTTCCCGACCAGACCACGGCATCGCCAGCTGAGCAGATTCTCCCTTAGGAGGCAGCCCAGCCAGCACTCACTGGGCCTACGTCAGGGTACACGTGAGTCTTGTCAGAACGTCCTAGGGTGAGTTACCTACTGTGGGAAGTGTATTCATTCAGGTGTGTCCGAGAGTCAGTGTCAAGTAACGTAAAGCATAATGTGTTAGTACCCCGATATAATAGTGATATTAATGTGTCCATGTCATTGAGTGAATTAATAAATAGTTGTATCGAAGAGGTGTTTGACAAGTTGTCCCTTTAAGATGTAATATATGTGTATTGACATACGAGATAAGATAAGCGTATTGATGCTGAGTAAATAACATCCAGGCCACACTACCAAGTTTCCTATCTTTACATTTCTACTCTCTATTCTTACTTATTTATGTAATTCTCTTCTTGTGCGATTTGTCTCATTATATTGGTGGCAGCGGTGGGATCTTCCTCTTTGTCTCATTATATTGGTGGCAGCAAACTATGAAGTTAACCCACGCCCCCCCCCCCGTCCCTTGTTATTGGTAACAGTGTACTTAACGTAAACCCATGCCCTCCCCCATTAGCCATAACACCTGGCTGGCTCGTTAGTTCAAAAGTGCGTGATAAGAAGTTCCTGCGTAGTAGCGTGAAAAGTGTCCTAGTGTGTCACCGTTACAGCTCAAGTAAATGTCTCTTGTGGTGGTATGTGCGTATTTTTAATAGAAATATGTTCAGTGCTTAACGTAATTTCCCAGTGTCACCCGCTATCTGTGGCATTCTCAGTCGCCCAAGTGCAGTTTGATTGTTGGTCAGTGTTAAATGTAGCTGTTGTGTTTCAGTGATGAAAGCCGTGTCTGTACTAACTGTTATAAGCTAACATGTCTTTTAACCTACATCCTCCTCCCTGTCCTAATCCTCACCTCACCACCCCTTACCCTTCCTCCCATCCCTGCCCCGCCCTGCCCCGCCCTGCCCTGCCCCTCCGTTCCGTGCCCCTCCCCGCCCCGCAAAGCCTCGGCCTGGCCTGATCAACCACGCCTCGGCCCCTCCCCAACCTCACCCGCAACGCACCAGCCTGGCTGGGCCTGGCCAGCCTCGCCTCGCCCAGTGCCGCCCCGCCCCGCCTCGCCCCACCCCGCTCGTGTGACCTCACGTCCTGACCCGCCCCGCCTCGCTTGACCACACTAATTCCCCGTCTTTTGTCCCGTAAGCTGTGTTGATGATGATGGTTAATATAAAGTAATATTGCGATGAATGCAGAGCTTCACTCAGTGTATTTTTATGCTATTATGATTTGTGATGTACTCTTTGACGAGCAGTGATAAATGATATTCAGTGTAGTGGGCAGAGCTTCACTCCCCGACCCAGCCTGATGAGAACATTGTCGTGACGGAAATGATAGTTGCCAAACATTGACGTAACGTATAAAGTGAACTTTTTTTTTGCGAATGCACTTCCAACTGATCCATCATCCCTTTAGGATTGTTTCTCTGTCAAATGTCACTCACAGTACCACCCATGGCCAGCCGGACGTCATCCACAGTACATACGAGCAGAGAAGAACCAGCATGATGAAAGCAGCGTGATGAATGCAGCTTGATGAAGGCAGCACGAAACCCACCACACACCACGTCACTTCTTTCAAGTCCTCCCTTGGTATAGGATTAAGAAGATTTTATATTTTTCTACTTTAGGAAGTTAAGGAGTGTGGAATGGATCGCCACACAACGAACCCTGGTGAGCCCAGCCAGGGAGGGATTCACCACTGTGGAAGGTGTAAGACAGGACGGTCTTTGGTCTCGCCGACACTCACGTACGGAGGGCGAGCCCTGGTCCGCGGAACCTGCCTTACAGTCATCTAAGGAGACGACAGCCCAAGCAGTGGACCGGCCTTCATCCCGGCCGGAGGGGGCCGACGGCAGATGAACAGAAAATCGTCTGGAATATGAAAATGAAGATGTATAAAGAAACGCAGATGAGCAGAAAAATCGTCTGGAATATGAAAATGAAGATGTATAGAGAAACGCAGATGAGCAGAAAAATCGTCTGGAATATGAAAATGAAGACGTATAAAGAAACGCAGATGAGCAGAAAATTCGTCTGGAATATGAAAATGAAGATGTATAAAGAAGAACGCAGATGGGACAGAAAACTCGTCTGGAATAGTATAGAAACCAGGAGGAAGTGAGAAGAAGTCAGAAGGTGTGGAGAAACGACCTACAAGGTGCGGTATGTGAAGAAAGAAGACAGAAGATGTGCTATGTGAAGAAAGAAGACAAAAGACGTGCTATGTGAAGAAAGAAAACAGAAGATGTGCTGTCCTGACATCACAAGAAAGTCGATGATGAAGGACCAACCGACTACAGCTGCTGAGCTGCCGCCATCCCCTATTTTTCAGATACCAGCTGGATGGAAGACGTGAGCTATGCCATACCCAACTAATGTACTGATGTTGTTGATGTATAATAAAAAGATATCAATACCCTAATATGTGAAGTAGGAACATTTTTTGTGTATTTTGAAGTATTTTTCTGATTTTTGTTAATGTTTACTGCAAAGAATGTCTTTTTTTAGTCTCACCTTTTTCTATGAGACTATGAAACACGATGTTGTAGCTATATTACTGACTGAGATGAATTATTATTTTGACATGGGCTGATAAGGAAATGTAACACCTGTTATTGTTTGTAGAATCTGATTTGCAAGTTTGCCTCGGACACTATGCTACATATGAAGGATTTTTTCATTCTATGTTCACTTGCTGTTTCCTTTTTCTCCTGGCATAGAAGCTTTGATCTTGGCGGGAGGTATAGTGAGCTTTGTCAGATCAAACTAGCGCCAGTAGAAAAACATACACCTATGAGATTGTTGTTTGTAAATGTGAGAATATGTTATCGCCCCAGGGATTATCTTTGACACCACACGTGACGTTGCTGTCTATATGTGGCATCAATCTCTGTGATGAAGCTTTGGTCTTGGCGGGAGGTGTAATGATTGATTGTCAGACCAAACCTTACAGCCCAGAATTATGCCGCATATAACAGCAAGTACACCAGACCTCGTGGTACCACCACATTCCGGGTTGACACACCTCAGGTCGACCCAAAGGACTTGACCTCGCCCGCTAATGACGTGAGCCGGGTGACCTACAACCGCACCTAACCAAGACACCTGGGCAGGACCACACCTGCACACAGCTATCCAGATCAAACCAGTTTAGTGTTAATTGTTAGAGGTCAGAAGCCGGCTGGGCCGACCCCATATAAAGGCCCTACAGTCCCGTCCACGGGCATTACCATTACGATTATCATTCTGATTCTGGTCATACTGATTCTCATTCTGGTTGCTGTCACCTCTCTCCCGTTCGGGTCGTCGCTCGGTTCACTAAGCAGAGTCGCACGTCCCCTCACCAGGTCGGGAGGGAGACTTCCCGACCAGACCACGGCATCGCCAGCTGAGCAGATTCTCCCTTAGTAGGCAGCCCAGCCAGCACTCACTGGGCCTACGTCAGGGTACACGTGAGTCTTGTCAGAACGTCCTAGGGTGAGTTACCTACTGTGGGAAGTGTATTCATTCAGGTGTGTCCGAGAGTCAGTGTCAAGTAACGTAAAGCATAATGTGTTAGTACCCCGATATAATAGTGATATTAATGTGTCCATGTCATTGAGTGAATTAATAAATAGTTGTGTCGAAGAGGTGTTTGACAAGTTGTCCCTTTAAGAAGTAATATATGTGTATTGACATACGAGATAAGATAAGCGTATTGACGCTGAGTAAATAACATCCAGGCCACGCTACCAAGTTTCCTATCTTTACATTTCTACTCTCTATTCTTACTTATTTATGTAATTCTCTTCTTGTGAGATTTGTCTCATTATACTATCTTTATTATTGATGCTGTCTTATTAAACTTGTGCTGTCCTTATTATTGATGCTGTCCTATTACAATTTATGCTGTCTTATTACAACTGATTCTGTCTTTAGTATTGATGCTATCTTAGTACAACCTATGCTGTCTTATGACAACTGATTCTGTCTTTAGTATTGATGCTGTCTTATTACAACTGATTCTGTCTTTAGTATTGATGCTGTCTTATTACAACTTATGCTGTCTTTATTATTGATGCTGTCTTATTACAACTAATGCTGTCTTTATTATTGATGCTGTCTTATTACAACCTATGCTGTCTTATTACAACCTATGCTGTCTTATTACAACTTATACTGTCTTTATTATTAATGATGTCTCATTACAACTGATTCTGTCTTAGTATTGTAGGCAGTAGGTAGTAGGCAGCTACCAAACAGGGAGGCACTACCGCCTGGGAAGATATTGGAAGCATAATATGTTGTCTAATGGTAGACCCTGCTGCTATATGGCATTGCAAAAATTGTGACCAAGTCCCAGGTTGCTGATCTGACTTTCTGCCTCATTTACACACAATTGTGGGGTCTCAATTGTTTCTCTTGCTATTGACAACACAACATACATATATCGTTTCTCATTAATGATCTTTTTTATTAATTTCTGTATGGTTCCTTATTATTATTATTATAATTAATATTATTGCAGTGTTTTCATTATTATTATTGTTGTCATTATTATTTTATTTTTATTTTTGTATTTTTTATTATAAATTTTACTTATCTGAACTATTATTACTATTATTATTATTATTATTATTATTATTATTATTATTATTGCTATTACGTTTTCGCCCTCCGGGCCCTGATGTGGGTCGGTGACCTATGTCCGGGTGGGCTAATACCCGCGTAAAAACTGACTGATGCTGTCTTAATATATCTAACTTACGCTCTCGTAGTATATCACATGCGGTCTTCATCACTGATGCTGTTCATTATTGGTGCAGTTTTAGTACAAATGATGCTGTCTTTATTACTGATTACTCTCCTAGTACATCTGATGCTGTCTTTATTATTGATGTTTTTTAGTACACCTAATGGTGTCATTATATATTTATGCAGTCTTAGTACAACCTATGTTGTCTTAGTACAACTTATGCTGTCTTTATTATTGATGTTGTTTCAGTACAACTGATGTTGTCTTTATCATCGATGCTGTCTTAGTACAACTGATGCTCTCTTTATTATTGATGATGTCTTGGTACAACTGATACTGTCTTTAATATTGATGTTCTTTTAGTACACCTCAAGCTGTCATTATTACTATATTTATGCAGTCCTAGTACAGCTAATGATGTCTTAATTATTGATGCTGTCTTAGAACAGCTAATAGTGTCTTTATTATTGATGCTGTCTTTATTATTAATGCTATCTTAGTACAAATGAAGCTATCTTTATTATTAATGCTATCTTAATACAAATGAAGCTGTCTTTATTATTGATGCTGTCTTAGTACAACTGATGCTGTCTTTATTATTGATGCTGTTTTTGTACGACGAATGCTGTCTTTGTTTTTGCATTGAGGGAAAACTCAAAAAGAAGTTTAAGTAAGAGTTAGAGTTGTAGGATTGTAAAGTGAAGAAACTTGGTAGCGTGGCTGATTAGTTATTTAACCGTTAATATGTTCTTATGGAAAAACTTCTAAACAACACTTCTAAGAACAGCTATTTGTTAGTTAACTGAATAGCATGGACACATTAATAGATCATTATATTGGAATTACAAGATAATGACTACCGGGCATAAGCACGAAATGGATACACTTCCCACCGTAAGTAACTTACCCTATGGATCCCAGCTGGGGACTCTGTCTGTAGGGCTTGGTACTCCTGGGGCGAGTGGTTGGAGTTGGTGCTGGACTTTATCTCTTGTGGGAGACTCTACTAGCTGGAGACTCGGTGCTGAGGAGGGAAGTCTCACTGCCAACCTCAACTTGTGACAAGTGTGACTCAGTCTGTCTCTGAGTTCTGTATCTCTCTGTCTGCTTCACGGAAGGAGCTGTAGGGCCGGAGGCGCCTTATATTGAAGGTGCCAGGCCGGCAGATGTTCTCTCTTAATTAACACTAATCTGGGTGAGTCTAGACAGCTGTATGTGTAATCAGGTGCGTGGTGCTGACTGGAGGGTAGTTTCTTGAATTGACAAGGTCATGACACAAGTTTGTTTAATCACATGGAGGCAAGAACTCTTTTTCCCTTTGTGACCGTGACCTCTGTTTGGTCAGGTTTTAAACTCACTTTAATTACTGTAGGGTGGGTCAACTTAAGTGGGTGTACAGCTGCTCATCTAGTTACTGTTATATGTGTTGTTTTTCTCTGGGCTGTAAGCTATAGTCTGATAAAATAATCATTACACCTCCCACCAAGATAAAAGCTTCCATACTGGAGAACTAATGACACATATAGACAGTGATCATGGTACTATCATGTGCAGCATCTAGAATAGCCCCTGAGGCGAAAATGTATCCTCACGTTTTATAACAAATAACTTCATTGTTTCTGATATGTATGTTTTTCTACTGGCTTGGTTTGGTCTGACAAAACTCACTATACCTCCCACGAAGACCAAAGCTTCCAAGCAAGGAGAAAAGACACATACACCATGAGTGACCAGAGTATGAGCTTAACTAGAATAGTTACTGAGCTACAGATCCGCCATATCTAGAACAACATCAGAGAAAAAAATGCAATTTCACATTCTACAAACAATAACAGGTGTTACATGGCCTTGCCAGCCCATGTCAAAATAATGATTAGCCCAATCAGCTGTATGGCCGTAACATTGCATTCGGTAGTACAAAACATTGATCAAATGAACTCATAGATAAAGTGACTAAACTTTCATAATACTAAATAAAACATTATCTGTGGTAAATGTTATCAGATATCACAAAGAGATACTTCAAAATACAAAAAAAATGTGCCTTCTCTCACATGTTAGGGTGTTTTTTTAAGCATTATACATATACAATAGCAATAAAGTAGCGTGGCCCAACATGGTTCAAATTCTCCACCAGCTGATATCAGGGATACTGGCAGTACAGCAGCAGGGATAGGTTGGTCCTTCCGATGATCTACTTCATCATCATTGTCGACTTCTTCTGATGTCTTCTCTCTTCACATTGTACATATTTCTTACGTGCGTTGTCATCACCACACCTTTTGACTTCTTCTCACTTCCTCCTGGCTTATAATGCAACTTGTCTCTTGCATCAATTACCAACCTAGTCCAGATGTTTTTTCACTCCCATCTGAGTTTCTTCTGTACAGCATCATTTTCTGACTTATTTCAGATTTTTTTCCAGTGTCATCTGAGTTTCTTTTGTACAGCATCATTTTCAGACAAATTCCAGATCCGTTTTTCCAGTCCCATCTGCGTTTCCTTTGAAAAGCATCACTTTTAAGCATATTCCAGATGGTTTTTCCAGTTCCATCTACGTTTCCTCTATGTGTAGAGCATCATTTATTTCTATATCTTCTTATCTTCTTCAGCAATTCCGCCAATCCGGCCGGTGGTAACATGTCACTCTGGGGTGGGTGCCATCACTCGGGACGACGTGTGGGGCAGGATCAGCATCCCAGTACCTGATCTCGGTACAAGAGCTGCACAGGCACTTGTCCCACGCACCCGCAGTGGAAATCCCCTCCCCGGTTCAGCCGGCCAGGGTTTAATGTGTGGTGCTGCAAGGTCAACCTCATCGAGGCCTCGTTCCACACATCTTAACTTACTAAAGGAAAATTAAAATATATAAAATTTCTTTAATCCTAGACCATGGGAGGATTTGAGAGAAATGTAGTGGTGTGTGGTAGGTGTAGATGAAGTGCTGCATTCATTACGCTGCTTCTCCTCTGCTCGTACATGCTCTTCCAGTTCCTTGTGGTTGGTTAGAGTTGATACTTGGTTCATTGTCACCTCTTGATTTCTGCTGTTGTCCAAGGGTTTGTATCTTGTGTCGTAAGGCACCGTCATCCTGCCTGAACACTGCATAGGCTTGGACATGCGACATTAGGTCTGGCAGGCTTAACTCCCGGGGATTATCTGTCAGTAATGGCTAGTGCTACTTGTGAACAGGCCTGTGTCCTTATGAGGCCCGAGTTAGAGAGGGCCAAAGAAGAAATCTTGAAATTAAAGGAAGCGATAGCGAGGATGGAGGAAGAAACGAGAATAGGAAAGCCCGTGTCTGACTAAAACTCAGCCAAATGGAAGGATGTGAGGAGAGGGACGACCAAACTGGTGGTGAAAAAACACACCAAGGATACGACAACAACAGCTAAATGTACCAACTCTATCAGTCCTTTGATAGAACAATTGGACGTTAGCATAGTCAGGGACAAGGCTGACAAAGAAGGTACGAAAACCTTAATTGTTGGCGATTCCCAGGTACGGTACTTGGATAGAGCTTTTTGTGGCAAAAATAAAAATAGGATGAGGATTTGTTTCCCAGGAGCTGGGGTGCGGGAACGAATTGTGTTCGTTAGCCGAGGGACCACTGTATAACCTTTTTCTTCTCTATTTTCAATTTATTTCTGTTCATTTTTTTCGCCCCCCCAGGCCCCCGTTGTGGGTCATTTGACCTGTGTCCGGGTGGGCTAATTCCCCGTAAAAAAAAAAAATCTGCCTCAGTGCAGGAGGCAATGATATTGGCCGGTGTAGGAGTGAGGAGCTTCTTGATTAGTTCAAGACGGCCATAGAATGTATTAGGTCTAAGGGAGGGATCCCTATCATATGTGATGTCCTGCCTAGAAGGAGAGTTGGCAATGAATGGTTGTCAAGGGCAGTTGGTGTCAACGGCCATCTTGACAGATATTGCAAGTCAACATCAGTCCCATTCATTGACAACTGGGGCAACTTCTACGGCAGAAGGGACCTTTATGCTAGGGATGGGGTGCACCTGTCTCGGGAGGGGGTGGCAACCCTGGCTGGCTCTCTAGAGGGGGGCAGTTCAAAAGATGTCGAAGTCTTTAAACTGCTAGGGGAACATAAGAGCACGGGGGTGGAGGAGACTGCAGTGGGAGCGGGTAAACAAAGTGAAAGGTTACAGGGAAATAGTGCTAGGAATAATGACAAAACTAAATTAGGTAGGGAGTTAAAACCTAAACGCGACAAAGAGAGGACTCAGAACACGACTAACTAACTTAAATGTCTACTACGCAAACAGTAGAAGTATGAGAAACAAAATGATTGATATTAGGGTCTTGGTATGTACCGAAAAAATCGATATAATAGCATTCACTGAAACATGGATAAACCTAGACTCACGTGAGTTACCGGTCGAATACCAAATTGCAGGATACAAATTATTCCATACCGATAGGCAGATTAGGAAAGGAGGCGGAGTAGCAATCTATGTCAGGGATAATCTGAAGTGTGAAATAAATAAGGAAATAAAAACTGAGCGGAATACAGAAACAATTTGGATAGAATTAATCGATGGTAGGGAAAAATTAACCACAGGAGTAATATATAGACCTCCTAATCTTGATAGAGTTAATGAGCGACTAATTTGGGATTAAATGTTCAGGGCTTCCATACATAGCAAAATCTGTATGGTAGGCGAATTTAACTTTAGCCAAATAGATTGGATTGACTTTACGGGTAACTCAGAATCAGAGGATTTTCTTGAAACAATGCAGGACTGTTTCCTAAGCCAACATATAACTGAACCCACCCGGGGTAATAATATAATTGATTTAGTTCTGTCAAACAGAGGAAACCTCATTAGTAATGTCGTGGTATGGAACTTAATTGCTTACAGCGATCACAAAGAAATAAGATTCCAATTAGAATTTCAGGGCAGTCGCAAGGAAAATTCCACTAAAGTCCCTGATTTCAGAAGGGCAAACTTTGATAGTTTGAAGAGGCAGTTGAGAGAAAGGGTATCACACTTGGGGGTGAATTACATGACCTCACATGAGGTGACCTCACACAATGTACCCACAGAGGGCGACCTCACCTTACCTGGAGACCTGACGGTTGAGGATGACCTGATCACGAGATCTGAGGTTGACGAGTTCCACAACAATTTAAACAATGAGTTACTTAATGTACATAGGCAGAGCATACCATACAGAAAACTCAGATCAAACAACAATGACCCAAAATGGATAAATAATTATTTAAAAAATATTATTGGACAAAGGAAGGCTATAAGAAGGAGAATAAATCGTGGTGAAGTTTACCTCCGAGATTATTATAAGGTATTGGCCGGTAGGGTTAAGACCGAGATAAAAAAAGCAAAGAGGAATAATGAACTGAAGGCAGCAAGTGGAGGAAGTCAAACCCAAGAATTTATCAATGTATCAAACTAAAACATAAGAAAAGATTGGACCAATGCAGTCAGATATCAGCAAGCCAACTGATAATGACGGAGAAATGAGCACAATCTGAATAAACATTTTCAACAGTTTTCACCACCAAAATTTTTAAACATGATACCCGAGGCACCGACTATACATTGGTGAGATACTTTGGAAGAAAACAAATTAAGCGAGATAGTAGTGACTAGTAACGATGTCAGTAAGCAAATAGACAAACTAAAGCCTAATAAGTCACCAGGTCCCGATGAGATATTCGACAGAGTATTAAAGGAATGTAAGGAAGAGCTTAGTATGCCCTGAGCAAAGTTGTTTAACATGTCCTTAAAAACAGGTGTAGTACCAGAATCCTGGAGGATAGTGAAGGTTCCAAGTGTTCCCTGAAGAAGGCAGTGATGTGGGTAGGGAAAACACCGGCAACACTGAAGTCCATTTGTTAACGGATAGGAGAAATACAAGTAGTGACTAGCGTGTGCCATGCACGGCTCACACAGTCAGACTGAGGCTGTCTTGCCATATGGCAGCCTCGGGGCAATGTTGCCACATAACACGTGCAGTGTTGCCACGTAATTATATATATAAATGCTACTCGGCACAGTAGCTTATTTACAAGGTTGCTACTTGGCACAGTAGCATAGATACACAACCTACATCTCCCTGCCCCCCTCACGCTCATAGTCTTTGTCTTGAGCGGACTTCTTAGTCCTAATTCGCTCCGAGCGTCGAGGTGCACTGTGGGGCGGATCCTCGTGAGGTGTAGGTGACTCGTCCTCGGTCAGGGGGCCAGCAGCAGGGGGTGGGACCGGCCGGAGGAAGCGGCGGTTCCTCCACCAGACACGGCCACTCGGCATCCTGACCTTGTAGTCCCGCGACCGGCTGACGCCCATCACTATGCCCACCTTGTCCCAACGTGTCGTCGTCGGGTCCTGGACGCGGACAAGGGCACCAATCTCCAGTGGCTGAAGAGGGCGGGCACGGTCGTCATACCGAGCCTTGGCGTCCTGGGCACGTGAAGCGGCGCGGCGGTTGCAGCTCCCGGCTCTGGTCTGCCACTCCTTCGCAAAGGCCTTGGCGTGTGCAGGAACGCAAGAGCGGAGAGGGTGACCATACTGGATCTGGGCAGGGGAGCGTCCTGTGTGGGTGGGAGTATTACGTAACTCCAGGAGTCCTTTGTCAAACGCCTCACAGTCTATGTTGCCTGAAGGGGCCACCTTGAGGATGAGGTGCTTGACTGTCTTGACCGCAGCCTCAGCATGGCCGTTTGACTGTGGGTATTGGGGTGTTGAAATGATGTGGCGGACTCCCGAACGCTCCAGGAATCCTGTGAAGTCCCGGCTGGTGAACTGTGGCCCACCGTCCGTCCGCAGACGTACGGGGACGCCCAGGGCACGAAAGAGTTGCCGGAAGTGGCGAATGGTGGCCGTGGACGTCGTGTCCGAGCCACAGATTACCACCACAGGCCAGCCAGAGAGTCGGTCGGCGACAACTAGGAAATGTTTCCCAGCTGTGCTGAAGAAATCAGCCGACACGGACTCGAAGGGCCTGGTGGGTTCGTTGTCGCACAAGAGGGGCTCCTGCTGTTGACTGGGCTGCATGATCTAGCACGGCTCACAGGCACGGACGATATCCGCGTCAATGCCGGGCCAGTACACAGCCTGCCTTGCGCGGCGCTTGGTGGCCTCTGCTCCACGATGGCTGTCGTGTAAGCGGGCCAGAACGCGACGACGGAGAGCTGCAGGGACGACCACACGGGTACCGTACAGGACGAGGTCCCCATCTGCGTAGAGGTCCTCACGTATCTTCCAATACGGGCGTAGGGCGTTGTGGAGGTGAAAACGGTCACGAGGGAACCCAGTCCTCACACTCTCCAAGAGCTGAGTGTAGGAGGGGTCGTCGAGTGCCGCGGTCTGTAGTTCCTCAAGGGCCAGATCGCTGTCGGGTGGCGACACTGAGGCCTGGGTGCTGGCGAGGGACTGTACGGCCTGCAAGGTGACGATGTTGCTGACGGAGAAACCGGCCTCGGTGCTGAGCATCTTGCCCTCAGGCGCCGGGCGGCTGACTGGGGAGCGGGAGAGGGCATCCGGGATGCACAACTCCTTACCTGCGCGCCAAGCCGCGGTGAAGACGAAGGCCAAAACCTTCTCCTTCAGGCGCTGGAGGCGGGGATTCTCGATGGCGTCCAGCGAATAGTGGTTAAGAATGGGGACCAAGGGCCTGTGGTCTGTGATGAGGTCGAAGTGTTGTAGGCCAATCAAGTAAAAAACTTGCACTTCGGATAAGGCCCATACTACTGATAGCAGCTCCAGCTCGATGGTGCAAGAAGGAGACTCAGCATCTGTGAGGAAATGAGCCACACTGTACGAGCCGGTGCTTTCCTCCACCATGATGTGCTGAAGGGCGTAATCAACCCCAGACAGGCGCGAGGCGTCTGTCTGGAGGACGGTGGGGAGCGCTGGGTCGAAAGTAGCGTGAGGATAGGTGGATTCTTGACAGGGCCTCCTTTCACCTTATGAAAGGCGAGGTCGTGGGCAGGGGTCCACGTGAAAGTCCTCTTGGGGCTCATTAGGGGGCGGAGAGGCCCGGCAGCGGCGGAGACGTCAGGAGAAAATTCTGCCAGCTGGTTCACCAGGCCCATGAAAGACCTGAGATCCGTAAGGTTGGCAGGTTTTGCAAAGTCCGCTATGGTGCGAACTTTCTCCGGGTCCGCAGCAATGCCATCCCTTGAGAGTCGGTAGCCGCAGAAAGACAGTGCAGGTGCGGCCAAGACGAACTTCTCGGCATTCAGAGTGATGCCGTGCGTCCTACACCTGGTCAGTACCTCGTCGATGTGGCGAAGATGCGTCTGGTAGTCCTCATCGTAGAGGAGGACGTCATCCACTACCTTCACGCAGTTGGTCACGCTCGAAGTGCTATGTCACCACGGGAGACAGGAAGGCGTCCCCGTGGCAGCGAATCCCATAGGCCACGCAGTAGCGAAGCCGCCTGGTATGGCGTGATGAAAGTGGTCAGTGGCTGATCCCTCCTTCTTCAGTGGGATCTGCCAGTAACCGGCTGAGAGGGCGTCCATCGTCGAGAAGTGCTGCACCTTCGGGTCCACACTCCATATAGCCGCAAAAGGTGGGGGTGAAGGGGGGGCGGGACGGGACACCTGGCTGTTAAGCTTAGACAAGTCGGTAGTAATCCGCACTCCACCGTTAGTCTTAGCCACAGCGACTAGAGGGTGGCACCAAGGGGACGGGTCGTCACCAACGGGTACGATGACACCCTGGGCCACCATGGAATCCAGTTGCTTCTTGACTGAATCCCTGAAGGCGAGAGGGATCAACCGAGGAGTGTGTATGGCAAACGGCTGCGCATCTTCCCGCAGGTGTGTCCTCATAGGCGGACCAGCCATAGCCTTCAGTGGCACGGTCCATAGGGCCTCCTTCGTCACCAGCAAATCCAAGTACTCCTTCAGGAAGTAGGCCCCTGTGGCTGAAGGAGACGTCTCGCTGTGAAGACGAAGCAGCCGTGACTTGGGTGGAGGCAGGCGGGAGTGGATGGTTCTGGGCAGCTCTGTGGGGCAGCGCCAGGCGCGTCGCTCGTTGACTCACGCACCCTGCTGGCGGTGTACCGAGCAGCTGGGATCTGCTCAGGAAGTCTCTGGGCACCACGCCTAACTCCTTGCAGTGCTTCCACAACAACAAGGGTGTAGCGAGAGTAGGCTGCACGTCCATCCATCCGTGACACGACCTGTCGCCGTAGGTGATCTCCGCTTGAAAGGAGCCCACAGCGTCCGGCATCTGGGAACCATCCGCATTGTAGTACTGCAGCTGCGGCGGTGGTCCCAGGTCGCGTTTGGTGAGGCCCAGTTTCTGGAGGTGCTTCAGGCCTATCACCATAGTATCAGCGCCGGTGTCCGATATCACCTCGATGTGACCCGACACATCACCGTGTGTGACGGCGACGCGGATGGTAAGTGAAGGGGTAGCCCTGGGGCGTGTGGTCGATTCCACCCTCCTGATGTGACTCAGCTGCTGCTCGGGGCAGCGTGGGCCATCTGAAGGGGGCTGCGTGCGAACCACCCCGAGGGAAGTGCGCTGCTTTCCTCCTCGTCTCGGGCTTGGGTTGGCGGCAGCACTTGTCGTCTTGTCCATAGCGACCGCAGACCTGACACTTGTGGCCCTATTGCAGGGCACCTGTCTGTGTTAGACCAGTGGCCCTTACGGTCACATCCACGACACAGTGCGTCGGCGGCCGGGCATGTCTTGGGGCCATGCTGCTTTCCACAGCTGCCACAGGAAGCACTAGGCAGAGGCGTGGAAGAACGTGCAGCAGCCTTCACGTTGTTGGCCACCTTCTTACCCTTCTTGTACTGTGAGATAGCTCTCACAGCAGGTGGGGCCCGTAAGGCAGAGGTGGTGGACTTGGTGGCCTCGTGTGACCGAAATTCAGTCACTACCACCTGGAGTGTGGAGGAAGCGTCCAGGGGGATGAGTCGCTGCACCAACTCTTCTTGCCTGACACCTGTCAAGATCCCGTGCTTGATCCAGGCTTCCTCACATTCCCGGCTGTGCGCCTTGCAGACGTCGATCTCCTCCGACAAACTCTTCAAACGTACAAAAAAGTCGTCAAAGGATTCATTCTCCGCCTGCTTGCAGCTGGTGAAGGTGCGGCGATGCAAAGCCTCGTTATTCCGACCTTTAACGTGCTCCTGTAAAAGGTCGAGCACATCCGTCACTGAAGACGTAGAATCGGGAGGCACTTGCAACGTGTGCTCCAAAACTCTCTGGGTCTCCAGCGACAAACATATCCGCAATTGGATGAGCTGTTTGTTTGGAGGCATGCTATCAAGGTCCACCATCGTGGAGTAATCTGTCGACCGCCGCCTCCACTCACGAAAAAGCTGAAACGTGACGTCTGGTGAGAGGGCAGGTGGGGGTTGAACAGATGCCTTGGGAGCTGTTGGAGTAGCAAGAGTACCTGGAGGATGCTGGTGTGGTGGGGGAGGGAGGGTACTGGCGCCTTGCTGCACGATACCTGCGAGTGAGGGAGGGTGGGTTAGCACCAGGGTCGCCAATAGTGCATCAAAACGCGCCTTTTGCTCCTCTCTTCGTATCTCCTCCTTCTGAAATTCCATCTCTCTGCATCTCTCGTCCCTGTCGCTTATCCACCTCAGAATTGTGGCAATGTCCGTCGCTGGAGGTGGAGGATGAGAGTCTGCGCCCGGTGGAGGGGAAGGTGGTGGGGAGTTGTGTCTCCCATCTTGACGTAGTTCCTTCTTACCTCCCATCTTAGTATGCTTGAACTGCGCTGGTTAGTATATAAAGTGGCGCCTCATCAGCCCGAACCACATATATATGACATAAACAGTGCAGAAATAACGCATAGAGTCCACTGTTCTAATAATAATAATAATAATAATAATAATTAACGGTTTATTGAAAAAATTCTGCAGCCCGAAGGATGAAAATATACATTGGACATAAATGACTTATTACATACATTGGTGGTTTAACAAAAGCCTTCATTAGAGAAAGGTAAAGGAACATACAGTGAACATACAGATGGTGTTAGGAGGAACTCACGTGGTGTAGTAGTTCCCTCAGATGTTGTTATGAGGGACCTGGCGTGGTGTAGTAATTCCCTCACAGATGGTGTTATGAGGGACATGTGGTGTAGTAATTCCCTCACAGATGGTGTTATACGAGTGAGGTTTGGTCCCAGGCCTTCCTATCGTAGACGGATTAACACATCGGTGGTTGTTGTTGGGTCTCGCGGGGGCCGTTATCACTGGGTACCTGGGACCTCACTGTGTGAAGGTTAACTTGGGTACGACTGTTACTGTTGAGTTGTTCTCACTGACTTAAGCACTGTTCACCACTGTTCACCTCTGTTTAACACTGGTTCCGTTCCTTTCCTAAATGAAATAGTAACTTCTGGCGAGAACTTGTTGAAATTCCGGTGGGGAGGAGGGTTCAGGGGAGGGGGTTGGTATGGGCCAACTTAACAGTTGACCTGGCTGCTCCGAGAGGAGCGCCAGGTACGTCTTGACCCTTCGGTGGTCAAGGATGTTCTGTCCGTGAGTGCGTGCGTGCGTGCGTGTGTGTGTGTGTGTCTGAGAGAGCAGATCGTGGTGGCCTTAATGCGGGTGGCTGGAGCAGCTGTGGAAGTGAGAACGTTAGTGTCTCCCCGGATGTCACACGAGAAGGGTGTAAGCCTGCGTGCTCCATGGGTACCACAAAAAACAGGCCAATGCTCAACTCTCAGCTCTAGACACTCTAATACACAGACACTAACACTGCCACCGTCACTAAAATGCACTGTGATGGCGCAACACTGCACGTCACGGTGAAACACAACACAACAGAGTCGACACGCACATCGCCGTCTAACTGTCCATTGTTCACACACTTGTAAATCCACACATCCTACTCACTGCGCCATGAAGGTTCCAAGTGTTCCCTGAAGAAGGCAGTGATGGGTAGGGAAACACCGGGTAACACTGAAGTCCATTTATTAACGGATAGGAGAAATACAAGTCGTGACTAGCGTGTGCCATGCACGGCCCACAGAGTCAGACTGAGACTGCCTTGCCATATGGCAGCCTCGAGGCAATGTTGCCACATAACACGTGCAGTGTTGCCACATAATTACATATATAAATGCTACTCGGCACAGTAGCTTATATACAAGGTTGTTACTCGGCACAGTAGCTTAGATACATAACCTACAGATAGCAAATATAATACCGATTTTCAGGAAGGGAGCTAGACCACTATCCTCTAACTACCGTCCACTCAGTCTACCATCAATTGTGGGCAAATAAGTGGAAGCAATCATTTCAAACTCTATTCAAAATCATCTGGAGAAGCACAAGTTGATCAATGATTCCCAACATAGCTACACAATCGGGCGTCCATGTCTAACTAATCTATTAATATTCTTTTCAGCTGTTTTCGAATCAGTGGACAAGGGGCACAATTATGATGTGGTATATCCCGACTTTAGCAAAGCCTTCGACAGAGTCCCCCACGAAGGACTAATAAGAAAAGTGGAAGCTCGTGGCATTTAAGGAGATATTCTAAAATGGATTAGGACGTGGTTACAGGACAGGAAAGAGCGAATGAGCATTAACGGCACTAAATCCGATTTGAGCAACGTCATTAGTGGAGTACCCCAAGGTGCAGCCATGTTAATATTGTTATTATTATCCACTCTGTATCTGTGTTTTTCTGGCTAAATAAACTGTTTCAATTCAATTCAATTCAATTCAATTCAAATCGGCGTTGACAGCAACATAAGTAAATTTGCTGATGACACTCAAATAGGGCGTGTAATTAAATCTGACGAGGACTCCGCAAAACTACAGGAAGATCTTCAGAAACAAATTTATAGAATGGTCTGAAAATGGCAGATGAAATTCAACGTGGACAAATGTAAAGTACTCAGCTTAGGACAGTGGTTCTCAACCTTTTTCACTCCATTCCCCCTTTGAGGAATTTTCAACATCCTCGTGGCCTCCTTCATTTTTCTCCCAGACCAGACAAACAGACAAGTGATAAAGACTAAAGAATGATAAAGAAAGACAGATAAATAGGACAAGAGCTAGAATGGCAAACACACATAAAGCACACATACAGTCATACACAAACATGCACACAGGTAAATATTCACACTCAAGCTAGTAAGCTGAAATGTACTTCCTGTAAGCAAGAACACGCCTCCTTTGACAAGCACTGCCCAACTTGGAAGAATGAGAAGAATAGTGAGTCATACCAATTTAGCACTAAAAATGGTAGGATTATATAAGTAAAGAATGAGTATGAACAACAATGGCACCAATAAATAAGGAAATAATTAATAAAGGAAGTGTACAAATATTTCACCCACGTAAAGCAGCGACCACATGAATTATGAAACAAAATAAGTAACACCTATTACAGAGTATATTATGCTTGAGTCAAGCTCAAACACAATATATAGTTCAGAGACAATGCACTCCACTGTTTTCGTGATGGTATCCCAGGCCAGACTGAGATCATTCGGTCCTATCACACTTGCAAAGGGATGACACACGGACACGTACTGAACAAGTCACTTCAGCAGCTCGGTCCAGTGCCTGTCACACAGACAGGGACTGGACCTGTGAAATCGTAAATAATCCGCAAAAAATAAAAAAAATTAGCACCAGAGTACGTAAATATTAAAATTGTATTATCGTTATGATTAAACAAAATGACAAAAAAAGAATGAAAATTCTCTTCTGCTAAGTCAACATAAATAATACAAGTTTTGTTTAATTCAGATTCCCAAAAACATTATTTGGAAACGTACAATTTATAACAGCTCGACGTGGCTCCTTTTTGCTGTGGCTCCCTTGTGTATGTGCTCGAAACAAGGCTAATTAAGTACTTATATTCATACAAGACTAGCGAGGTCATCCTAAAACTATATCTTGCACTTGTGAGACCTCACTTGGATTATGCAGTTCAATTTTGGTCACTGTATTACAGAATGGATATAGAATACTCAGAAAGAATTCAGAGGAGAATGACAAGAGTAATCCCGAGCATTAGGAACCTTGAGTACAGAGACAGGTTAAATCATCTTAATTTGCACTCCCTCGAGAGACGTAGAGTGAGGGGCGATATGACAGAGGCGCGGAAGGAAGAGAAAAACTAATTATGGGAGTGATTTACAGGCCCCCCAAGTCTTGGGAAAGAAGCGGTTCAGCCCATATGGCAGGAAATGAGTAGGGCAGCAAAATACAACAACCTGTGCATTATGGGGGATTTCAAATTCAGAAATATTGACTGGGACAACAATGTAAGTGATAATGAATCTGAAGACTTCCAAGATGCAGTACAGGACATTTTTTAAAACAACTAATTACGGAACCTACTAGAGGTGACAATATATTAGACCTAGTATTAACAAATAAAGAAAATATTACCAGAGATATCACTATAGGGGGAGAACTAGGGAACAGTGAACACAGAGAAATGAGGTTCACCCTAAATTGGGAAACGAAAAACAATGACAATATGGTCAGAGTCCCAGACTTTCGATCGGCAGATTATGAGGGGTTAAGAAAGTACATGGGTGAGGTCGCCTGGGAACAGTCAGGTCAGACCTCGGAAGGAACGGGTGAGGTCGCCGGCGACACAACAATTGATCATGACTATAATATCTTCACTAGTATACTATGTAAAGCACAACAACAAATTATACCATACAGAAAAATTAGGTCAAATAAGAATGAACCAAGGTGGATGACCAAAAAACTTAAACATGACATAGGAATAAAGAAAGGAATTTATAAGACATTAAAGGGAGGGGAGGAGCATCTCAGATATAGGTATAATGAACTATCTAGGAATGTTTAGAAAAATGTAAGGAAGGCAAAAAGGGACTACAAAATCAGGATAGCAAGAGAATCCAAGGCGAATCCCAAGCTATTTTTCCAGGTATATAGGACAGAGGTTAAGGACAAAGTGAGACCTATAAAGTCAGAGAGGGGAAGTGATCCATGATAGTGAGAAAATAAGCAAAGCATTAAACAGCTACTAATCAGTTTTCACAGAAGAAATTCATGAGGAAATGCCAGAGGTGGAACTGATATAAAGGGGAAATGAAGAAGAAACATTAAAGAATATCACTATCAGAAAGGAGGATGTCCTGAAGAAGATAATTAAATTAAAGAAGACAAAATCCCCAAGGCCGGGTGAAATTTTCCCTCGAGGTTTGAAAGAGTGTAAGGAATAGATTAGCAGACCCCTCGAAAATTTATTTGCAAAATCATTAGACACGGGCGTTGTGCTAGACTTGTGGATATAGGCAAATGTAGTACTCGTATTCAAAAAGGGAGACATGGCATCAGCGTCAAATTACCGGCCAATTAGTTAGACTTTAGCAAAGCGTTTGACAGAGTACCGCATCAGAGGCTTCTGAGAAGAGTTAAGGCTCATGGTATCAAGAGGAAAGTTTTAAATTGGATAAAAGCATGGCTCACCGATAAATCACAGAGGGTCAGCGTAGATGGTGTTAAATCTGAGTTGGGCTGTTTAACGATCTAGATACAGGAATCAGCGGTGACATAAGCAAGTTTGCAGATGACACCAAAATAGGGAGGCAGATTAATTCAGGGCAGGATGCAAATGCATTACAGGAGGATCTAAATAAACTGCAGGGGTGGTCTGAAAAATGGCAAATTAAATTCAACACCAGCAAGTGCAGCGTACTTAATATTGGAAGAACAAATACTGTCAATGTATTCAGTCTTAAGAACATCAACCTCGAGAAGTCGACTTGTGAAAGAGACCTAGGGGTACTTGTCAGCCCGGACCTACGGCCTAGAAAACAGTGCATTAATGTTCGAAATAAGGCAAACAGAGTATTGGGTTTTATATCTAGAAGTGTAAGTAATAAGAGTGCAGAGGTCTTATTGCAACTATATCTTGCGCTAGTCAGCCCACACCTCGATTGTGCGGTTCAGTTCTGGTGCAGCGAAGAATGACGAAAATGATTCCGGGACTTAGAAACCTTCCATATGAGGATAGGTTAAAGAAACTAAACTTGCATTCCCTAGAAAGACGAAGAGTGCGGGGAGATATGATAGAAGTATTTATGTGGGTGAAAGGAATCAATAAGGGTATATAGATAAAGTTCTTATAATATCCGAACAGAATACGACTCGAGGCAACGGATTTAAGTTGGATAACTTTAGGCTTAGGAGGGAGATAGGAAGGAACTGGTTCACAAATAGAGTAGTGGACGAGTGGAACAAGCTTAGCGACTTTGTAGTAAGTGCTGGAACGCTGGAAAGTTTCAAAAGAAGGCTGGATAGATTCATAGATGATAGAGAGTGGTAGTAACTCGACAGGAGCTGCCATGCACAGGCCAACCGACCTATTGCAGACTCCTTATTTTCTTATGTTCCTATGAACAATAGGGGTTGGGTGTAAATGAGACTACCCAGTATGGGCCAATTGGTTCACTACAGTTTCATCCATTCTTATGTTCTTATGTTCTTATACCCAAGTGACCTGGTTATCTCCAAAGTCCGGCTGTCGGCTGGCCATGGGAGCGGTACTGAACATAAGAACATAAGAAAATAAGGAGTCTGCTATAGGCCGGTTGGCTTGTGCATTGCAGCTCCTGTCGAGAGTTATTACCACTCTCTATCAACCATGAATCTATCCAGTCTCCTTTTGAAACTTTCCAGCGTTCCAGCACTTACTACAAAGTTGCTAAGCTTGCTCCACTCGTCCACCACCCTATTTGTGAACCAGTTCCTTCCTATCTCCCTCCTAAACTTAAACTTATCCAACTTAAATCCGTCGCTCCGATTCCTATCCTGCTCGGATATTATAAGAACTTTATCTATTGTAAAGGCCTGGGAATTAGGGATAGAAATCCCTTACCAGGCTAATCAGGATCTTAATAAAGGAAAGTCAAGGACCATGGTTTTCTGAGGAATAACAAACAACCGTTTGAGATTGACATCTATTTACTTTAAAAATATAACACAAAACTCTGACACCACTCAACAAACAACAAATAACAATTAAGGCAGTCAACAGTTAATGGAGTCAAACAATTAATGGAAGCAAACAGTTAAAGGGAGCAAACAATTAATGGGAGTCAGCAATTAATAAAATCAAACAATTAATGGGAGTCAACAACTGATAGAATCAAACAATGAACAGATATTTCCTACGCAGTGGCCCAGGGGGAAGGTTCTGGAACAAGATGATGTCACACTCAGGGTAGGGAAGCGTCCATTCAACTCCACACTCGAGCGAAGTCTTAAAATGGCAGGAGAACACCGGGACATAGAGGGAATGAGATGAACCGGCAGTCGTGGTATGCGGTAGTGGTAGATGACCAGAGAATTGACAGTCGATAGGTGAAGGTCTGGGAACACAGCCCACGAGTCCAGGACCTATGATGAGATCACAGCCAGAATTTGACGGACAGCCGGGTAGCTAGATAGTGACTGTATGGCGGCTGGGTTGAATCTGCCGGTGACCCAGATAGTCTCTGCCGTTCTCACCTCTGTCCAACCGCCCCAAGTGTCGTCCACACCAGCAAACGAGCGAGTTAGCAGTGGTAACCAGCAGGAAGATCGTTTCCGCCCTTACACAGCTCCCCCAACAAAAATCTACTGTAAGGTTGATTAAAACTTAAGATTAGTACACAACGCATAATCATCTTACAACAAATCCTTAAATACACATTGCGCAATAAAGAAGGGTCGCATAAAAGAATAGGTGGAAACTTGATGTCCAAAACGTAAAGCCGTATCAAGGAACTGCACGTGGGGTCCACGTCAGTCCAAGTTTAAGTTTGGGCCTGTTTCTAGTCGTAGAGGATTCTTCTATCTCGTCAGGTGTTGGCAGCAACTGGCAACAGAGATCACCAGACTCTGGCATCCGAACTTCACAGGAACTCTTGCAGGGTAGTGCCTCGCCTAACTCCAGCTTGGGGACGTCGTCAAGGACATGAGCAATGTGGGTCCTGCAATTATATTGCTTTAACAAATTAGCTGGATGTAATTTAGGCTTCTTAGAAGAAGGGGGTGAGAACGGTCCAACAAAATCTATGGCAACCCGAGAAGATGGTTCTGCAATGACAGGTAAGGGTTCAAGTGAAACAAGACGGACTCTACCCTTGGCGGACATACGTGGGCACTGATCACAACTCCTACAAAAAGCTCTAATATCCGCTCCCATACCTGGCCAGTAAAACTGATCAGCAACCTTCCTATAAGTTTTCCTACGAGAACAGTGACTTGCTAGAGGGCTCTTGTGAGCTACAGAGAGAATGTTACTACGACAAACAGCAGGGACAACAAGTAAAAACCGACCTACTTTGGCTGGTCGCTTGGATGAAACACAAGACCTGTGTAACACCCCATTAATAGAAACAAACTTATAAACCGACCCATCTCTCACCTGATCCTCCTCCCCGGAAGTCACCTTCTTCCTTATCCACTTCAGAGTGGCACACGAGTCTTGAAGCTTGGCGAACTCCTTGGGAGTCACAGTCAGTGGCAACAAATTCGGCAGAATCAGGGGATGAGGTCGTTTCACCTTCGCCGTCCGTGTCTCTACAGCTTGGACCTTGGCGGCAGGCGTGGCGGCGTGAGAGGGTGGCGAGGCGACCTCGGCAGGTGGCGAGGCAACCTCGGCAGGTGGCGAGTCGTCGTCGACAGCAGGTGGCGTTGGGACTGGTGCTGGTGGTGAGGAGACTGGTGCTGGTGGCGAGGAGAGTTTTAACGGTTCCGGGTCGTTAGGGTCACGAACACCGGGAACATTACCAATGAGGACACTAGCAAATTTAATGGGAGCTCTTACCACATTAGACCAACCAGTGAAATTGGGGCAACGCAGGTAGCACCTAACAACAGGGAATTGATCAACACGACCTAAATAATCGGCGACAATAACCTTCGGGCAGCTGGAGATGTCAGTGTCAGGCAGGGCTTCCTCAGAGACAATAATGCACGAGCAACCAGTGTCCCTGATGAAAGTAGATGCCCTAGACCCATTGATTGTTCCACTGACACAATAACGGGGGCAGCTCCTGTCTTCCAAGCAGAAGCCGACCTTGTTGCTGGGCTGATGAGTGTCAGCAGTCTTGAAGGCGAGGGGATTCCTGGGACAGCGAGAACGAATGTGCCCTTCTTCTCCGCAGCTGTGACACCGCACGGCTTCGCAATCTTCACTACAGGAGGGGAAGACTTGGGGTAGGCGTTGCGAGCAGACGCCCAGTTGTCGGCAAGATGCACAGCTTCTCCAAGCGTCGCTGGCTGGTGTTCTTTGATGAAAATTCTCAAGTCTGGAGGTAGAGAAGACAAAAACTGATCTAATATCATGAAGTTAGAGAGAGACTCAAAGGTTTCTTCAACCTCTGATGCCTACAGCCATTGTTGAAACAAACGACCCAGGTGAATCGAAAACTGCTGGTACGTTTCTCCCGCTCTAATCTTAGTTCTGCGGAAATCAACACGATAACCCTTCAGAAGTCTTGTTAAATCCTCGCAAGAGAGCTTGCTTCAACAAGAAGTAATCTCGGGTGATGTCGGCAGACAGGGACGTGTAAATTTCTACCGGCTTACCACTCAGTAAGCTACCCAACCTTACAGCATAGCTATCTGGGTCTACACCAAGCAGCTCAGCTACCCGATCAAACCTAACAAGGTAGGAGGCGATGTCTTCTCCTTCACGGTACACAGGCAAGCTGGGTTTTACCACATTGTCTTGTATATGGTGTTACGAACCACGCCATCAATTGTCATGATCTACCTACCTAGCACTACGAACCACGCCATCTATTGTCATGATCTATCTACCCAGCACCACGAGCAACGCCATCTAGGGACGAAACCCGAGTATGACTAGTCTTAGTTACCACTCCGGGGTTTCCCTTCTCCATATCCTGGTTGTTGCGTCACCTCCTCCAACTCTTCCTCATCAGCTCCGGATCGAGGAGAGTTCAGTTCACTCTGGGAAGTGACCACACTAGGATCACCTATCCTGGAAACCTACGGCGCAGTGACTACCTACCATCTTCTTCAATACTCAGCCTTACTCGTCAGCCATCTCAGCTCCGCACTTAAGTATTTGTTATCCAATTTTGCCTCCCCACATCCACTTGCTTCAAAATGTTGTATGTTGTATAAATATGTATATACTGTTAATGTTTAGGTTAAGTATGGTTAAGGGTAAATTATAGAAAGCTGAATATTTTGTTAAGGAATTTATGGTACTTTATTATGCACAACAAAAACTTGCATCCTTTGTCTACCCTTTTATAGTCCGATTGTCTTTGTTTTTTTATTGTTGTTGCCTGTTGGGATCTGGGTAGACTTTTAACTATATTCTAGATCCCCAACTCCTAACAAATGGCGACCGTGACAGGACCCGACCTTAAGTGCCATATTTCTTACCCCCTTGTTACTCCTTGTTAATTATTCCTCCCAGTTACTTCTGTTCACAATTGCTTTGTGGTGGTTTAAAGTTCCTTCATATGTGTGTGCATATATTGATATTATCGTACAGTAAGAGTGACAGACGTAGGATATTAGGTTCCGAGTGTCATAAGGCTTACCTGTTATTACATGTAGGCAGTCGTGTAGTAAGTTTTATCGAGTGTCGGGAAGAATCCGGATCTGTTTAATGCCATACCCTCGCTCCAGAGTAGGCTGTTCCATAGACACTAGTTTTAGGTGAAGTGATATCTTGGGATGCCCCGCTCTACCAGGACCCCATAATTATAAAGCCTCAATTATTGTTCTTCTCATTATCTCATTTGGGGTCAATAATAAAGTAACTCAAGGGTTGTTTATCCGGATCTTTATATTAATGCCTTAATACGCAATTCCTATTTCAAGTCTCTTATCCTTATTTAAGGATCTTATCAGAAGAACAATATTCATAAGTGTAATTTCCCTAGGTATAACTTGGGTAGTTTCCGGGACTTTCTGGTTATCCACTGCCGTGATATTTTCTAGGGTAATCCACTTATCTTATCTTTTTGACCATTAGTTAATTTATCTAGTTTTTCTTAACAATGGCCACCTCAGGTTTTGATCTCCAGGATTTTATTGAAAATCCTTCCGTAGCTAAATTACGTGTTAATATCCTGAAGAAAGAATGGAAAGAAATAGCCAACTATTACAATATCCCATATTCACAGCAACTGACTAAGGAAATGTTAAAAAATCAGGTAATTGAAATGTTGGTTCAACAAGAAGTTTTAAAAGAATCCGCTGTTGACCGATTAACGCCCATGTCCAATACACTTCAACCACTATCTACCACCCCTCCTCACTCAGAAGTTGCCTCAGGTCTGGCTAGCCCGCAAGAAGAAACACAAAGAATAGACGCCTTAGAACTAGAACGAGCTAGGTTCGAGTTCCAAATCAAAATGAAAGAACTCCAGTTGGAGCATGAGTTGGGAAGAGGCCAAGTTGGAGCATGAGGAAAGGTCGGAACAGGCCAAGTTGGAGCATGAGGAAAAGTTGGAACAGGCCAAGTTGGAACAGGCCAAGTTGGAGCATGAGGACAAGTTGGAACAGGCCAAGTTGGAGCATGAGGGAATGTTGGAACAGGCCAAGTTGGAGCAAAAGTTGGAGCATGAGGGAAGGTTGGAACAGGCCAAGTTGGAGCAGGAGGTTAGACTGAAAGAACTACAGGTGAAAGAGAAAGAAGTCACCTTAACATCGGAGTTTAAATCAAAAGAAGTGGCATTAAAAGTGAAACTAGCTGCTTTTAACCCTGCTAATGCTTCTTCCCTTGTTCCCGGGTTTGATGAATCCGATATGGACGGGTCATTTAGGACTTTTGAGAAAATAGTCGGGAAGAATGAGTGGCCTAAGGACCAGTGGGTGTCGGTGTTAGTTCCTAAATTATGTGGTAAGGCTCGTAGAGTTTATAACTGGTTAGACCAGACTGATGACTATGATAACGTAAAAAAGAATATCCTCACCTCTTATGCTATCACGCCAGATGGATACCGGCAGAAGTTTCGTAAACTAACCAAAACATTTTCACACACCTTTGTTGAGTTTGCTCAAGGAAAGCTTAGGTTTTTCAAGAAGTGGTTAGAGGCTACAGAGACCTCCACATTTCAGGATTTGTTAAACTTGGTAGTCCTGGAGGAGTGGAAGAGCAAGATACCATTTCACATATTGAAGCATGTGGAGGAGCGTGGAGAGGTTAATTTAGGGCGTGCGGCTGAGGTGGCTGATGCGTACGCCTTGCTGGTGGAGTCACTGGGCAGTAGGGAACGTGGTACTTTCCGGCATGTTAGGTCCTCCTCTGATGATAACCTTGGGGACGTGAGTGGTAGGTCGAAAGGTCCCACACCTACCCCCCCTGATGCAACCAAGTTTTATTGTTCTTACTGTAAAAAACCAGGCCATACGATCCAGTCTTGTAAACACCCAAAGTGTCGAACTTCTAAAAGTAGTTCCTTGGATCCCAAATTCAAACCAATAGCAACCACCAATGTGGAAAGGCCCCATCAGGATCTCTTCTCTTCATTCACCTATGAGGGAAAAATTTCAATCATAGAGGGGTCTCGTTCTTTCCTTATTCGTATACTACGTGATACGGGCGCAGCACAATTTATCCTCCTGTTTAACGTCATTCCTGATATATCTACCGCATTTACTAATAAGAGTGTTCTAATTTCAGATCTCTCGTCCCATTTTTCCTATCCCTTAGCTAAAGTGCACCTCCAATGTCCCTTGATTACTGGGAAGTGCAAGTAGCCATTAGGAAAGATCCAATGCCTGTGAGCGGCATTCATTTATTATTGGGTAATGACTTGGTAGGAGATCTAGTGGTTCCCAACATAAAGACAGTCGACTCTCCCTTACCTGTCAACTCCACCACTGACCTTGAAGAAACTATTACTCACCTTTTCCCATCTTGTGCTGTCACCCGGTCACAGAGTGTGCGAAATGGGCCCTCTTCATCTAAAACCACCTCCAATATCTTCCTACCCACAGAAGATCTGTACAATAAGACCATTAGTAAGGATAAGCTCATTAAAGCCCAACAATCTGATCCATCTTTGAATAAACTTCATCATGCAGCAGTTGAGGGTAAAGATTTTAACACCCTTCCGTGTTTTTATTATCATGAAGGGGTTTTTATGAGGGCCTATAGACCCCCTGAGCTTACCCATCTAGACACGTGGTCTGAAATACATCAAGTGGTAATTCCCTCCTCAGTCAGACCAGCATTAATTGCCCTTGCCCAGGATGGTATTTCAAGACATTTGGGAATCCTGAAAACATATAAAAAGCTTCTCCAACACTATTACTGGCCTGGACTTAGGAAGGATGTGTCAAGGTACCTAAAATCTTGTCATATTTGTCAAATGGTAGGAAAACCAAATGAAAGTATACCAGCAGCTCCCATTAAGCCCATCCCAGTATTTTCTACACCATTTGAAAAGATTGTTGTGGATTGTGTGGGCCCATTACCAAAGACTAAGAAGGGAAATCAATTCCTGCTCACAGTTATGGATACCAGTACACGTTATCCTGAGGCTTTTCCCCTTAAAAGCATCACTTCAAAAAATGTAATCAAACCTCTTTTGCACCTTTTCACTTCAGTGGGCATTCCTAAAGAGATCCAATCCGATCAGGGCACCAATTTTACGAGCAATCTTTTCAAACAGGTGATGAAAGACCTCAGTGTGGACCATTATACATCTTCGGCTTACCACCCACAATCCCAAGGTTGCTTGGAACGGTTCCATCAAAACTTTCAAATCAATGCTAATAAACTATCTCCCTTCAACTATATAGTCCATACTCCTGATCGCAGAAAAGATTCACAACTTATTCACATTAATCTCATGAAACTTTACCATTCCAGACAGTCAGAGGAAGACATCCCAGAGGCTATAAGCCTACCTGTATTGCATACGGTTTTGTCAGGGCCGGAGCCGGAGACAGATGACATGGACCTATTGGAGAATTTAGACTTCCCTCTACCTAAAGAAAACCCTGCTAACAGTCACATACTCAACAACTTGGATGAGTATTTTTCTGTTCTGAATCCATCTCAAGCAAAAGATCTCACTAAGTTATTATCAACATTTCCTAAAGTCACGTCAGACCTCCCAGGGTTTTGCAATATACTTAAACATGATATTAAGCTAATCTCAGATGAGGTACAACCCATTAGGCAATCGGCATATCGACTAAATCCACAAAAAAGAGAGATTATGAAAAAGGAGGTAGATTTCTTGTTAAAACATAACTTAGCTGAGCCTAGTACCTCCCCCTGGGCTTCACCTTGCCTTCTCATTCCAAAACCCGATAGCACTTTTCGTTTCTGTACCGATTATCGTAAAGTGAACCAGGTCACTGTCTCAGACTCCTACCCTTTACCTTTGATTGAAGATATAATAGACAGCATAGGCTGTGCAAAATTTATATCTACGGTGGACCTGTTGAAAGGATATTATCAAGTGGGACTCACGGATAGGGCAAAAATAATCTCAGCATTTATAACTCCATTTGGTCTTTTTCAATATTTGGTTATGGCGTTTGGCTTTTCTAATGCTCCGGCCACATTCCAGAGGGCAATCAATTACCTGATTCAGGACCTAGATGGGACGTTCGCCTAGCTGGATGACCTGGTGGTGTCGGACGGTTGGGACGAACATCTGGTGCGTTTGGAGATACTGTTCGCACGACTGCAAGAGACTGGATTCACCATAAACCTGGCTAAATCTGCTTTTGGCCGGGCCTCAGTGACTTACCTGGGACATATCGTTGGGCATGGTATGGCGAGACCCAAGGACGCAAACGTTAAAGCCATCTTGTCCTTCCCCACTCCAAGGACGAGGAAGGAACTCATGCGCTTCCTGGGGATGTGTGGCTACTACCGTCAGTTCTGCAGTAACTTCTCCAGCGTGGCCGGACCCCTCACAGACCTTACCAGTTCTGCGGTCCCTTACATCTGGAACCAGAGGTGCGACCAGCCTTTCCACCGCCTCAAAGCCTTCCTTGCCTCCAAGCCTGTAGTCCACCCCCCTGACTACACCTTGCCCTTCCATCTGCAAATCGACGCTAGCGGTGTTGGAGTGGGGGCTGTGCTCCTACAACCCGACCCAACCACTGATGTCCTTCACCCTGTGGCATACTACTCCGCCAAGTTAAAAAAACATCAGACCAACTACTCGACCATAGAGAAGGAGGCCCTGGCTCTGGTGTTGTCAATAAAGAAGTTTGAATGTTACCTCCAATCTCGCCCACAAGCAACCCTAGTCTTCACCGACCATAACCCGCTCACGTTCATCCAAACCAACAAGACCTCCAACCAGCGAATCCTCCGCTGGGCTCTCCTCACCCAGCCCTATAATCTACAAGTCCGGCACATAAAGAGGGTGGACAACCATATTGCGGACTCCTTATTCCGAGCTCCAGTGGAAATGCAGCAGCTACTCTCCAGACGCACCAGGTGATCACCTCCTTCTCGCCTGCGCTAACGAGGTCTTTGGAGGGGGGGTGTGTTACGAACCACGCCATCAATTGTCATGATCTACCTACCCAGCACTACGAACCACGCCATCTATTGTCATGATCTACCTACCCAGCACCACAAGCAACGCCATCTAGGGACGAAACCCGAGTATGACTAGTCTTAGTTACCACTCTGGGGTTTCCCTTCTCCATATCCTGGATGTTGCGTCACCTCCTCCAAGTCTTCCTCATCAGCTCCGGATCGAGGAGAGTTCAGTTCACTCAGGGAAGTGACCACACTAGGATCACCTATCCTGGAAACCTACGGCACAGTGACTACCTACCATCTTCTTCAATACTCAGCCTTACTCGTCAGCCATCTCAGCTCCGCACTTAAGTATTTGTTATCCTATATTGCCTCCCCACGTCCACTTGCTTCAAAATGTTGTATGTTGTATAAATATGTATATACTGTTAATGTTTAGGTTAAGTATGGTTAAGGGTAAATTATAGAAAGCTGAATATTTTGTTAAGGAATTTATGGTACTTTATTATACGCAACAAAAACTCGCATCCTTTGTCTACCCTTTTATAGTCCGATTGTCTTTGTTTTTTTATTGTTGTTGCCTGTTGGGATCTGGGTAGACTTTTAACTATATTCTAAATCCCCAACTCGTAACAATGGCCAAAGAATTCTGGTCTACTTGAAGCATTAATCCTAGCTAGTTCTAGGTCCTTTTCTGCCTGCAACTTGGCTAATTCAAACTCTCTTTCTCTCTGACGTTCCTCCAACTCTTTCCCTTTCTGAAGTGCCTCCATCTCTCTCTTTGTGAAGTGCCTCTCTCTCTTTCTGACGTTCCTCTCTCTCTCTCTCTCTCTCTCTTTCTGACATGCCTCTCTCTCTCTCTCTCTCTGACGTTCCTCTCTCTCGACATTCTGTTGGGTGACCACATACTGAACAATCTCATTACGTGTCAGACCCAGGGCCACCGCTTGACCTTTCAACACCTCAAAAGTAGACATAATGATCCGAAAGGCCAAGAACAAAGGAAAAACAAACAACTTTCCCGGCAAACAGCCAAAAGTAACTCACCTCGTTCCGCACCCAGCCCAACTGAATCACCCTCAGGGTAACGAAACCGCACCAGGTGAAACAACAAAAATGCTATGACAGCATCCACAGTGCACCGCAACCAACACTAATTAACTTCCCCAAGTACAAGGGAGAGCATCAAAATTAGCACACAGAAGGAAGGGATAACCACTGAACAACACTTGCTTCCGGGCCACAGACAGCAAGGTGGCACGCTCACGGCGACTTACAACAACACAGGAACGAATGTTAAACCTCAGAAACCAAAGGTCAGAGACTATCCTGGCAAGGTCGCCACTTGTAAAAGGCCTGGGACTTAGGGATAGAAATCCCTTACCAGGCTAATCAGGATCTTAATAAAAGAAAGTCAAGGACCATGGTTTTCCAAGGAATAACAAAACAGCGTTTGAGATTGACATCTCTTTACTTTAAAAATATAACACAAAATTCTGACACCACTCAACAAACATCAAATAACAATTAAGGCAGTCAACAGTTAATGGAGTCAAACAATTAATGGACACGAACAATTAAAGGGAGCAAACAATTAAAGGAGTCAGCAATTAATAGAATCAAGCAATTAATGGGAGTCAACAACTGATAGAATCAAACAATGAACAAATATTTCCTACGGCAGTGGCCCTGGGGGAAGGTTCTGGAACAGGGTGATGCACACTCAGGGTAGGGAAGCGTCCATTCAACTCCACACTCGAGCGGTGTCTTGAAATGGCAGGAGAACACCGGGACACAGACGGAATGAGATGAACTGGCAGTCTTGGTATGCGGTAGTGGTAGATGACCAGAGAATTGACAGTCGATAGGTGAAGGTCTGGGAACACAGCCCACGAGTCCAGGACCTATGATGAGATCACAGCCAGAATTTGACGGACAGCCAGGTAGCTAGATAGTGACTGTATGGCGGCTGGGTTGAATCTGCCGGTGACCCAGATAGTCGCTGCCGTTCTCACCTCTGTCCAACCGCCCCAAGTGTCGTCCGCACCAGCAAACGAGCGGGTTAGCAGCAGTAACCAGCAGGGAGATCGTTTCCGCCCTTACATCTACATCCCCTTTATTGATTCCTTTCACCCACTTAAATACTTCTATCATATTTCCCTGCACTCTTCGTCTTTCTAGGGAATGCAAGTTTAGTTTCTTTAACCTATCCTGAGATGGAAGGTTTCTAAGTCCAGGAATCATTTTCGACATTCTTCGCTGCACCGACTCTAGTGAATTTATATCCATTCTATAATAAGGGCACCAGAACTGAACCGCATAATCGAGGTGCAGCCTGACTAGCGCAAGATATAGCTGAAATAAGACCTCTGCACTCTTATTACTTACACTTCTAGATATAAAACCCAATACTCTGTTTGCCTTATTTCGAACATTAACGCACTGTTTTCTAGGCCGTAGGTCCGGGCATACAAGTACCCCTAGGTCTCTTTCACAAGTCGACTTCTCTAGGTTGATGTTGTTAAGGATGTATACATTGACAGTATTTGTTCTTCCAATATTAAGTATGCTGCACTTGTTGGTGTTGAATTTCATTTGCTATTTTTCAGACCACCCCTGCAATTTATTTAGATCCTCCTGTAGTGCATTTGCATCCTGCCCTGAATTAATCTGCCGCCCTATTTTGGTGTCATCCGCAAACTTGCTTATGTCACTGCTGATCCTAGTATCTAGATCGTTTATGTAGATTATGAACACGAGTGGGCCTAGTGCTGACCCCTGGGGAACCCCACTGGTTACACGGCCCCACTCAGATATAACACTATCTACGCTGACCCTCTGCGTTCTATCAGTGAGCCATGATTTTATCCAATTTAAAACTTTCCCCTCGATACCATGAGCCTTAATTTTTCTCAGAAGTCTCTGATGCGGTACTCTGTCAAATGCTTTGCTAAAGTCTAAGTAAATAGCATCGTAATTTTCTTTATTATCTACTACCTCGAAGACTTTCCTGAAAAACGACAGCAGATTTGTTAGACAAGATTTTCCCTTTGTAAACCCATGTTGAGAGTCTTAGATTAATTTGCTTTTCTCTAAATGCAATCGGATGCTATCTGCTATAATTGATTCAAGAAATTTCCCCACTACTGACGTCAAACTGATCGGCCGGTAATTTGCCTCTGATGATCTGTCTCCCTTTTTGAATATGGGTACTACATTTGCCTGTTTGCACAAGTCTGGCACAACTCCCGTGTCTAATGATTTTGCAAATAAATTTACGAGGGGTCCGCTAATCTGTTCCCTACACTCTTTCAAGACTCGTGGAAAAATTTCATCCGGCCCTGGAGATTTTGTCTTCTTTAGTTTATTAATTCTCCTAAGAACATCCTCTTTTCTGATAGTGATATTCTTTAATTTCTCTTCTTCCTTTCCCTTAAATATCAGTTCCACCTCTGGAATTTCCTCGCAAATTTCTTCTGTGAAAACTGATAAGAAGTAACTGTTCAATGCTTTGCTTATTTCTTCACTGCCATTTATCACTTCTCCCCTCCCTGACTTTAAAGGCCCAACTTTGTCCTTGACCTTTGTTCTATATACCTGGAAAAATCCCTTGGGATTCGCCTTGGATTGTCTTGCTATTTTGATTTCATAGTCTCTCTTTGCCTTCCTTACATTTTTCTTAACATTCCTAGATAGTTCATTATATATATTTCTGAGCTGCTCCTCCCCTCCCTTTAATGTCTTATATATTCCTTTCTTTATTCCTATGTCATGTTTAAGTTTTCTGGTCATCCACCTTGGCTCATTCTTATTTGACCTAATTTTTCTGTATGGTATATTTTGTTCTTGTGCTTTATGAAGCATACTAGTGAATATACTAGTGTAGTATACTAGTGACAGCGAAGGACAATCGTACAGGAATGAAGGATTAGTTGGAAGTGCATCCGTAAAAAAGATATTTACTTTATACATTACCTCAATGTTGGCAACTATAGGTTCCGTCGCGACAATGTTCTCATTAGGGTGGTTTGGGAGACACTTGGGCAGATGCGCCGGCAGGGATGAGGCGAGGTGATGTCAGGAGACGTGCTGGGTGGGGTATGGCGGGTGGAGTGGAGTGAGGAGCTACTGTACCAGTAATCTGTTATTATTTAAATACTTATTGAATGAAGAAGCTTTCATTACATTTAACTTCTTCCTAATCATTATCCGCTAAGCATTCTCAATACTCTCGGTACTAATCCATATGTTACTTCACTGTACTTGACTGAGACATGTTTACCCAGTCTCAGAATAGTGCTAGTTGCAACTTAGTCTTTAGTAATGGAAACAGTGAAAGTGAAAGTGGGAGGAAGGTGGGGTTGAGTAGGAGAATCCGTTGTCCGTACAGACTGACCTGACCTTCACAATAAGGGAAGTTTATAGGGTGGGGTTGGGATGATAAGGACAGGTAGGAGGATGTATGCTAAAAGACACATTAGGTTCTAACAGTTACTATAGACACAGCTTCCATCAGTAAAACTCAATGGGTACATGTAAAACTGGCCTGCAATTAAAATGCACTAGTGTATGGGCGGCGGATTTTCTTACTACTGAACCACCGAGGCCACCCTTATAAGAGGGGATTTTCTTCCTCTCTTATCCTTATCTCATATGTCTCTCTGTCTTATTTTCTTCATGGGGTTCTGTCTACATATTTCAGTTCATGGTTACTTCATAACCTCAGTTCTTTTGGTAGCATGGCGAGGGTTAAGCACATGGGTACTGTAATTCTGGTATCAAGGTCACTTGGACAAAATAAAGGTAGATACTGAGGTGAATTGAATACCCCTAATATACTCTAAGAAAAGGTTTATTAATATGAAAGCAAAGTAGGGAAAAAGATGTCATTAACATACAACTCCAAGGCTGAGCCCTTGGCATAACTCAAATGCAATTCACTTAGATACTGGACTTTTACTTCTAATAACATTACCAGGACCCACTCCTTGGCTTCTCAGCTGCAGCTCCAATCAGATATTCTCGCTTCTTACAACATTACTGGTGTTGCATGGCATTACATACAGTTATAAGACAAACTTACATATGATACTTCACTATAACTGCTGGTAGTGCATACGGAAGATGCACTCACAACACAACACGTTATTACTGATACCAACAAATTACATGGGTTCACTACCCAACATGGGATAATTAAATTCCAGATAATTATCCCCAATCATATACAACAAACACTGTGGACCATATAACTTCCAGGAGTGTCCCAGGGTAGGACACTGGCGTCTCACAGCTGATGACCGCTGTTATGATAGGTGGTAGGCTAACGCGTGGCGAGAGCCTGGGGTCTACTTCCCAGAATGCATGGAGCAGATTAATCCTGCCGAATCGGCGACATCGTCCATTACAGCTAACTGTTAGGTAGCCACCGACTCCGGGCAGCCGGTGGGGTGTTCAAATAACCCACACACTTGATCTGAGAACAATGGAGACGTCAAGGGAAGGCTGTTCTCTCTTCTCACACGGGTTTTTATACCCGTGAGTTGCCAGAGGTGGCTACTCACGCAATGACAAAACTCACAAACAAATCAACTGTTACACATTCAAGGATGACCCTCAGTTGACACGGGTCTGGCGAATTACTTAAGTTGATTTACATAAACTAATTCAAGATTGAGCTTGCCAGTAAAGGTGGAATAAACGTATTGACAACTGAGTACAAAAGGCGGGAACTTAGACAAGGAGCCTTGGTGTAAAACGTTGAGAGGGAAAAACGCGTTTCTTCCTAGGGATAACTAACCAGAGTCCACATGTTTTGCGGGCGTGAAGTATAATAAGAATCAACAGGTTACAAACAGACCAGCAATCAATGTGACCATGACACTAGGGACACTGAGAATATTACAAATTGCTGGGGACAATGACAAATTATATCAAGAACTAAACATATTCTTGGAGTGTTATGCTATTAGTAATTCGCACATACAACGATAAGAAACATTTACCCCTTAAGTTGTTAAGATGACACACTAGGACAATTTTCATGCTATACAACTCTGGATCTCTTACTGCACACAGTTAAGCAATACTCAAATTGAATTAAATGAAAGGGGAGACGTGCTAGTTGTAATGGCTAAGCGAGGGAGGGCGTGAATTTACGCTAAGTGCACTGCCACCACTGTAATGAGAGGAAAACTCATATAAATGGTAAAATAAGAGTTATAGTTGTAGGAATGTAAAGTGAAGAAAGTTGGTAGTGTGGCCAATTAGTTATTTAACTGTTAATATGTTCTTAGGGGAAAACTTCTAACAACACTTTTAAGTACTGAATGGCATGGACACATTAACAGATCATTATGTTGGCATTAATAGATAATGACTACCGGACACATACATGATATGGATACACTTCCCACCATAAGTAACTCACCCTATGGATCGCTCTGACAATGACTCACGTGTGACCTGCAGAGCTTGGCACTGCTGGACTCTATCTCTTGTGGGAAACCCTGCTAGCTGCGGACTCAGTGCTGGGGAGGGAAGTCTGTCTCCCAACCTCGACTTGTGACGAGTGTCACTCCGTCTGCCTCTTTCCCTGTCTGCCCCATAGAAAGAGCTGTAGGTCCCTTATATTGGAGGTGTCATGCCAGCATATGTCCTTCTTAATTAACACTAATCTGGGTGTGTCTAAACAACTGTGTGTTTGATAAGGTGAGTGGTGCTGGTAGGAGGGTAGTTTCTTAAATTAACAAGGTCATGACGCCAATTTGTCTAATCACACGGCGACGAGAACTCTTTTTCCCTTTGTGACCGTGACTTCTGTTTAGTCAGGTCTTAATCTCACTCTAATTACTGTTGGGTGAGTCAACTCATATGGGGGTACAGCTGCTAATCTAGTTACTGTTATATGTGTTGTTCTTCTCTGGGCTGAAACCTATATAGTCTGATAAAACAACCTGTATATTCTTTTATGCTGTCTTTATTATTGATGCTGTCTTAGTACATCTGATACTGTCTTTATTATTGATACTGTCTTTATTATAGATATCTTTATTATTAATGCTGTCTTTATTAATAATGCTGTCTTTATTAACGATGCTGTCTTAGTACAAGTGATGCTGTCCTTATTGTTGATTGTATCTTAATACAAGTAATGCTGTCTTTATTATTGATGTATTCTTAGTACAAATGATGCTGGCATAGTACAATTGATGCTGTTTTTATTAATGATGGCGTCTTAGTACAAGTGATGATGTCTTTAAAATTGATATTTTCTTAGTACTTGTTATGCTAGCTTAGTAAAACTGATGCTGTCTTTATTATTGATGCTCTCTTAGTACAACTGATGCTGTGTTTATTATATATGCTGTCTTAGTACAAGTGATGCTGTCTTTATTATTGATGCTGTCTAAGTACAACTCATGCGGTGTTTATTATAAGAACATAAGACCATAAGAATGGAGGAGACTGCAGCGGGCCTATTGGCCCATACTGGGCAGTCCCATTTACACCCAACCCCTATTGCTCATATAAGCATCCAACCTATGTTTCAAACTATCCAGCGTATTCGAGTTAATGATGATACTTGGTAACTTGTTCCACTCATCCACTACTCTATTTCCAAACCAATGTTTACCTATTTCGGGCCTAAATCTAAATTTGTCAAATTTAAAACCATTGTTACTAGTTCGCTCCTGGTTGGATAGTTTGAGTACCTTTGTAATGTCACCTTTGTTTAGCCCCGACTTCCATTTATACACCTCTATCATGTCGCCCCTCACTCTGCGCCTCTCGAGGGAGTGCAAATTAAGATCCTTTAATCTGTCTCTGTACTCAAGGTTCCTAATGCCCGGGATTAGTCTTGTCATTCTCCTCTGAATTCTTTCTGTAATACGGTGACCAGAATTGAACTGATTAGTCCAAGTGAGATCTCACAAGAGAAAGATATAGTTTAAAGATGACCTCGCTCGTCTTGTAATTAACACTCCTTTGTATGAACCCAAGTACTTTATTAGCCTTGCTTCAAGCAAAAACACATTGTTTACTTGGCTTAAGATTCCTACTTATCATTTCTCCCAAATCTCTCTCGCAGTCGGATTTCTCAATAACATCGTTGTTCATCTGGTATCTGGTTTCCCTCTTTACATCTCCTATACTGAGTACTTTACATTTGTCCACAATGAATTTCGTCTGCCATTTTTCAGACCATTCGAAAAATTTGCTTAGATCTTCCTGTAGTTTTTCGGAGTCCTCGTCAGATTTAATTACACTCCTATTTTACTGTCATCAACAAATTTACTTATGTTGCTGTCTATGAAGATATCTATGTCGTTTATGTGTATAATAAATAATAATGGTCCAAGTACTGAGCCTTGGAGAACTCCACTAGTGACGTTGCTCCAATGGGATTCAGAGCCGTTAGTGTTCACTCGCTGTTTCCTGTCTTGTAACCACGCCCTAATCCATTTTAGGATATCACCTTTAATGCCATGAGCCTTTACCTTTCTTATTAGTCTTTCGTGGGGGACTCTATCGAAGGCTTTGCTAAAGTTGAGATATACCACATCATAATTGTGCCCCTCGTCCACTGATTCGAAAACTGATGAAAGGAATGTTAATAGATTAGTTAAACATGAACGCCCGCTTGTGAAGCCATGCTGGGAATCATTGATCAACTTGTGCTTCTTCAGGTGATTTCGAATGGAATTTGAAATGATTGCTTCCAGTAATTTGCCTACAATTGATGTTAGACTGATTGGACGGTAGTTAGATGATAGTGATCTGTTTCCCTTCTTGAAAATCGGTATTACTTTCGCTATCCTCCAGGATTCTGGTACTACACCTGTTTTTAAGGACATGTTAAACAACTTTGCTAAGGGCATACTAAGCCCTTCCTTACATTTCTTTAATACTCTGGCAAATATCTCATCGGGACCAGGTGACTTATTAGGCTTTAGTTTGTCTATTTGCTTACTAACATCGTTACTAGTCACTACTATCTCGCTTAATTTGTTTTCTTCACTATCTCTGTATAGAGTCAGTGCCTCGGGTATCATGTTTAAATTTTCGGTGGTGAAAACTGTTGAAAAATATTTATTCAGATTTTTGCTCATTTCTCCGTCGTTATCAGTTAGCTCGCCGGTATCTGACTGTATTGGTCCAATCTTTTCTCGTGTTTCAGTTTGATACATTTGATAGAATCCCTTGGGGTTTGACTTCGCCTCCCTTGCTATCCTCAGCTCATTATTCCTCTTTAATTTTCTTATCTCGGTCTTAACCCTATCGGCCAATACCTTATAATAATCTCAGAGAAAAACTTCGCCACGATTTATCCTCCTACCTATAGCCTTCCTTTGACCAATAATGTTCTTTAAATAATTATTTATCCATTTAGGGTCATTGTTGTTTGATCTGAGTTTTTTGTATGGTATGTTCTGCCTTTGTGCATTTTATAATGAGACAAAACTCACCAGAAGAGGATATTACATATAGGTAGAATATTTATAGTTGAAGGAATGTAAAGAGAAGAAGTTTGGTAGCGTGACTGGAGGGCGTGACTGCGTATATTAGCACAGGTTCAGTACAAGTGTAGTATATAAAACATAAATGCGTGTTACAGCTTTATTTTACTAGTTGCATAGGGGGAATTAATGGGGGGGATTCGTACACAGGTTATGATAGACTATGATATGTTCGTATTACTTCACAAGTCGAATGGGCACCTCACGAAGTCGATTGTTGGGAGGTTCGGGATCACTGCACTTCTACCGCCTACACAGCCAGCACTTACTTTTACACGTTGTGTTGACAGCACTCTGTCGATGAACCCGGCTGAGACCTCGTTGCCTTTAGTGACGGACTTCTTTGATGAGCGATACTGGGGACGTCGTTGCTGGCCCTCCTTGGTGATAAGACTCTCTCGTGAGAGGAGCTCCAGCAACTATATATTGGAGGAGCCGGAGGATGGCCTCTCCTACTGAACTGGGTGTGTCTTGACCGGGTTGTTAGGTCAACAGGGGTGCTGGCTGATTAGAGGGTCCTTGAATTAACAAGGTCATGATGCCTGGTTGAGCTGATCGAGTGGCGGTGAGAATTCTGGTTCCCTTGTGATCTTGATCTCCCTTGGGTCAGGTCTGGACAGCAGTTTGCCCAGGTGTGGTCATGTCGCAGGTCCGTAATGCTTCTAATTATTACCGCCCGGGTGTGTCTTGGCCAGGTGTGGTTTCCTTAACACGGTTATATTTATATCGTAGGGTTACTCAAGACTTGTATTTAGCGGCCGGGGTCAGGTCCCTTGGGTCCTGACCCAGGGTGTGTCAACTTGGTACTCGCTGTTATATGTGTTGTAATTCTCTGGGCTGTAAACTGAGGTCTGATAATTAATCATTACAATTAAATAACTCATTATTTAAATTGTCATGGAACTCGGCAACCTCAGATCTCGTTGTCAGGTCGGTTTCAACAGTCAGGTCCAAGTAGTTCACCCCCAAGCGTGATACCCCTTCTCTCAATTGCCTCTTCAAACTATCAAAGTTTGCCCTCCTGAAATCTGGGACTTTTGTAGAATTTTCCTTACGGCTGCCCCGAAAATCTAACTGGAATCTAATTTCTTTGTGATCGCTGTTTGCAAGTTCGTTCCCTACCTCGACTTTACTAATGACCTTTTCTCTGTTCGACAGAACTAAATCGAGTATATTATTACCCCGGGTGGGTTCGGTTATATGTTTGCTTTGGAAACAGTCCTGGATTGTTTCAAGAAAATCCTCTGATTCTGAGTTACCCGTAAGGTCACTCCAATCTATGTGGCTAAAGTTAAAATCGCCTACTATACAGACTTTGCTGTGTATGGAAGCCCTGAGCATTTCATCCCAAATAAGTCGCTCATTAACTAACTCAAGATTGGGAGGTCTATATGTTACTACTGTGATTAAATTTTCCCTACCGTCGATTAATTCTATCCAAATTGTTTCTGTATTCCGCTCAGTTTTTATTTCCTCAGTATAAATGATGCTGTCGTTATGTAACTGGTGCTGTCTTAGTGTACTTACTATTTCTATTTATTTCTCCTCTTTATTCTATAATTTTATTTTTCTTATTCTTACTCTTTCTTTCGTACAGGTGGTGAGGTGGAGTAGGAAGCGGGAGAGAGGAATGCGGGAGAGGGAGGAGGAGATAGTGCAGGGAGGATGGTGTGTAGACCTGTGGATTACCCTCACTCCAAGAGAGAGAGGGGAAATAGGGAGGAGGGAAAATGGGCTTATATGAACATTGTGAGATATTGACAACAATTTTCGCAAATTTTCATTTCTAATCCTCGTTAGGAATATCTTAATTAGCATAATAATCAAAATGAACTAATCTATCTCTTAATATTTGCAACTCGAACTGTACTTCGCTAGATATAAGCTAACTCACAAAAAGGTATATAAGTAGGTCTGAACTAATGACACAGGTTGACACAAATGAAAGGAAAATAAATTCAACTAACTATCAACATATTATTCAGTTGCTCTAATCTTAAAGTGATATTACTAGAAAATTGCTGAAAATAACAATAATGAAGATGTCGGATATGAATCACTGAAAATCACCTAGCACAAGGCAAAATAAATGAGAAATAAAATAAGGATAAATTCAATATCGAAATAAAAATCGTTATGAAATCACTCTAAGATAGAAATCATGAATAATTGTAAATCAAAATAATATAAATATATAAACTCATAATAAAATCACTCAAATGATAAAAGTCTTAATTACCAGTCATGCACAAAACAAATATATAGAAGATGGACTTCATATCTAATTTAATTTCTCTCTGTTTCTGGTTATTAGTATTTAAAAAAAAATAATATATATATATATATATATATATATATATATATATATATATATATATATATATATATATATATATATATATATATATATATATATATATATATATATATATATATATATATATATATATATATATATATATATATATATATATATATATATATATATATATATATATATATATATATATATATATATATATATATTATTACGAACCACGCCATCTATTGTGTCATGATCTAACGACCCAGCACTACCGAGCATCGCCATCTAGGGACGAAACCCGAGTATGACTAGTCTTAGTCACCACCCCGGGTTTCCTTTCTCCATATCCTAGTTGTTGCGTCACCTCCTCCAACTCTTCCTCATCAGCTCCCGATCGAGGAGAGTTCAGTTCACTCTGGGAAGTGACCACACTTGGATTACCTATCCTGGAAACCTACGGCACAGTGACTACCTACCATCTTCTTCAATACTCAGCCCTACTCGTCAGACACTTCAGCACCGCACTTGAGTATTGTAACCCTATATTACCTCCCACCTCCACTTGCTCAGATTGTTGTATGTTGTATAAATATGTATATACTGTTAAGCCAATGTTGCGTATGTTTAAATTAAGTATGGTTAAGGGTAAATTATAGAAAGCTGGATATTTTGTTAAGAAATTTATTGTACTTTATTATACACAACAAAAACTCTCATCCTTTGTCTACCCTTTTATAGTCAGATTGTCTTTGTTTGTTTAGTTTTTTATTGTTGTTGCCTGTTGGGATCTGGGTAGACTTTTAACTATATTCTAAACCAGTTTCTAAATCCCCAACTCGTAACAAATGGCGACCGTAACAGGACCCAACCTTAAGTGCCATATTTCTTCCCCCCTTGTTACTCCTTGTTAATTATTCCTCCCAGTCACTTCTGTTCACAATTGCTTTACGGTGTTTTAAAGTTACCTTCATATGTGTGTGCATATATTAGTATTATCGTACAGTAAGAGTGACAGACGTAGGATATTAGGTTCCAAGTGTCATAAGGCTTACCTGTTATTACACATAGGCAGTCGTGTAGTAAGTCTTATCGAGTGTAGGGAAGATTCCGGATCTGTTTAATGCCGTACCCTCGCTCCAGAGTAGGCTGTTCCATAGTCACTAGTTTAGGGTGAAGTGATATCTTGGGACGCCCCGCTCTACCAGGACCCCATAATTATAAAGCCTCAATTATTGTTCTTCTCATTATCTCATTCGGGGTCAATAATAAAGTAAGTCAAGGGTTGTTTATCCGGATCTTTATATTAATGCCGTAATACGCACTTCCTGTTTCAAGTATCTTTCCAAGTCTCTTATCCTTATTTAAGGATTTTATCAGAAGAACAATATTCATAAGTGTAATTTCCCTAGGCATAACTGGGGTAGTTTCCGGGACTTTCTGGTTATCCACTGCCGTGATATTTTCTAGGGTAATCCACTTATCTTATCTTTTTGGCCATTAGTTAATTTGTCTAGTTTTTCTTAACAATGACCACCTCAGGTTTTGATCTCCAGGATTTTATTGAAAATCCTTCCGTAGCTAAATTACGTGTTAATATCCTGAAGAAGGAATGGAAAGGAATAGCCACCTATTACAATATCCCATATTCACAGCAAATGACTAAGGAAGTGTTAAAAAATCAGGTAATTGAAATGTTGGTTCAACAAGAAGTCTTAGAAGAATCCGCTGTTGACCAATTAACGCCCATGTCCAATACACTTCAACCACTATCTACCACCCCTCCTCACTCAGAAGTTGCCTCAGGTCTGGCTAGCCCTCAAGAAAAAACACAAAGAGTAGACGCCTTAGAAATAGAACGAGCTAGGTTCGAGTTCCAAATCAAAATGAAAGAAATCCAGTTGGAGCATGAGTTGGAACAGGCCAAGTTAGAGCAGAAGGTTAGACTGAAAGAACTACAGGTGAAAGAGACAGAAGTCACCTTAACAGCGGAGTTTAAATCAAAAGAAGTGGCATTAAAAGAGCGACTAGCTGCTTTTAACCCTGCTAATGCTTCTTCCCTTGTTCCCGAGTTTGATGAATCCGATATGGACGGGTCATTTAGGCCTTTTGAGAAAATAGCCGGGAAGAATGAGTGGCCTAAGGACCAGTGGGTGTCGGTGTTAGTTCCTAAATTATGTGGTAAGGCTCGTAGAGTTTATAACTGTTTAGACCAGACTGATGACTATGATAACGTAAAAAAGAATATCCTCACCTCTTATGCTATCACGCCAAATAGATATCGGCAGAAGTTTCGTAAACTAACCAAAACATTTTCACACACCTTTGTTGAGTTGCTCAAGAGAAGCTTAGGTTTTTTAAGAAGTGGTTAGAGGCTACAGAGACCTCCACATTTCAGGATTTATTAAACTTGGTAGTCCTGGAGGAGTGGAAGAGCAAGGTACCATTTCACATGTTGAAGCATGTGGAGGAGCATGGAGAGGTTAATTTAGGGCGTGCGGCTGAGGTGGCTGATGCGTACGCCTTGCTGGAGGAGTCACTGGGAACGTGGTACTTTCCGGCATGTTAGGTCCTCCTCTGATGATAACCTTGGGGACGTGAGTGGTAGGTCGAAAGGTCCCACACCTACCCCCCCCTGATGCAACCAAGTTTTATTGTTCTTACTGTAAAAAACCAGGCCATACGATCCAGTCTTGTAAACACCCAAAGTGTCGAACTTCTAAAAGCAGTTCCCTGGATCCCAAATTCAAACCAATAGCAACCACCAATGTGGAAAGGCCCCATCAGGATCTCTTCTTTTCATTCACCTATGAGGGAAAAATTTCAATCATAGAGGGGTCTCTTTCTTTCTCTATTCGTATACTACGTGATACGGGCGCAGCACAATCTATCCTCCTGTTTAACGTCATTCCTCATATATCTACAGCATTTACTAATGAGAGTGTTCTAATTTCCTGATCTCTCATCCCATTCTTCCTATCCCTTAGCTAAAGTGCACCTCCAATGTCCCTTGATTACTGGGGAAGTGCAAGTATCCATTAGGAAAGATCCAATGCCTGTGAGCGGCATTCATTTATTATTGAGTAATGACTTGGTAGGAGATCTAGTGGTTCCCAACATAAAGACAGTCGACTCTCCCTTACCTGTCAACTCCACCACTGACCTTGAAGAAACTATTCCTCACCTTTTCCCATCTTGTGCTGTCACCCGGTCACTCCTTATCCCGAGCTCCAGTGGAAATGCAGCAGCTACTCTCCAGACGCACCAGGTGATCACCTCCTTCGCGCCCGCCCTACGGAGGTCTTTGGGGGGTGTATTACGAACCACGCCATCTATTGTGTCATGATCTAACTACCCAGCACTACCGAGCATCGCCATCTAGGGACGAAACCCGAGTATGACTAGTCTTAGTCACCACCCCGGGTTTCCTTTCTCCATATCCTGGTTGTTGCGTCACCTCCTCCAACTCTTCCTCATCAGCTCCGGATCGAGGAGAGTTCAGTTCACTCTGGGAAGTGACCACACTTGGATTATCTATCCTGGAAACCTACGGCACAGTGACTACCTACCATCTTCTTCAATACTCAGCCCTACTCGTCAGACACTTCAGCACCGCACTTGAGTATTGTAACCCTTTATTACCTCCCACCTCCACTTGCTTCAGATTGTTGTATGTTGTATAAATATGTATATACTGTTAAGCCAATGTTACGTATGTTTAAGTTAAGTATGGTTAAGGTATGAAACACGAGGTACCATGTATACTTTCCCTGGTCCCATGCATTAGGTCGAGGGTTTGAGTCCTGGCTGGTGAGGTCATTGATTATATGTTCAAAGTCCGCGTGTTATATGGACTAAAAATGAAGTATACATGGTACCTCGTGTTTCATACCAGCTGGATTCGGTAAAATGCTACTGACATCCACATAAGCAGCACGGGCAGTTCCCAATGAGAGGTTGACGGTGGCATCAGCTCGATGAACAGGCTTTGTGTGAAATATCACATTGTCTAGAACTGCTTTTAGTGCTCTTGTGGTATGTTCGGTAGCTTTCCCTGGTCCCATGCATTAGGTCGAGGGTTCGAGTCCAGGCTGGTGAGGTCATTGATTATATGTTCAAAGTCCGCGTGTTATATGGACTAAAAATGAAGTATATGTATATATATATATATATATATATATATGCTGATAACCACAAGGAAAGAAGAAAACACGAAGTTCCCAAGCGCTTTCGTACTCACCCCTGAAGATGTGAATTACACGAAAGCGCTTGGGAACTTTGTGTTTTCTTCTTTCCTTGTGGTTATAGCATATATATATATATATATATATATATATATATATATATATATATATATATATATATATATATATATATATATATATATATATCATTAGCCCAATAAACACGCGGACTTCTACATACAATTCGAACCCACACAGTCATGGGCTCGTGGGCCGTGGGTTCGAATCTTGGCGGGGAGGTGTTGATTGTATATATATATATATATATATATATATATATATATATATATATATATATATATATATATATATATATATATATATATATATATATATATATATATATATATATATATATATATATCAACTTGATCAATCTTGAACATAAATTTTCCAAATTACTAAAATTTTAACATAATCATTTACATAATCACTCTAAGCATTAAAAAATACTCATATAACATCATTAGTCTTCAACATCATTCTAAACATCTCAACATATTCGTTTTCAAGGTCAATTTGCAGAACTTCTTAGAACTTAGATTTTCTTCACTTCTTATCTTAATTCATCCAAAGAGATCTGCTTTTCACTCTCTTTGATGACTTCACATATACATTACATACCACTTTTCTGGCATAACATTCAACTTATATCACACACGCATACATCTTATTTTCTGTTGTTCATCTGGTCTTTCATCTCACAAATGAGGATGGTAAATTTGGCACCAGACCGAGATAGAGAGTTAACGTTTGCAGATGGTGGGTTGCTTACAGACACTTGCTGACTGGTCATTAACTTTTGGCTTGCATCTGCTATAAGTGTTCAACTCATTTCTGGAGACTTGGAGCTTCCTAGATACTTTATCTACCATGTGCTAACTGCCTAGAGGCTAGAGATATTCGTATTGACCGTATCGAAGATACCTCATCCCTAGTATCTGAGTACAGTGGCATAGCTTCATTTTTCAATGACAGTAGCTTAACAGACTCAAAACAGGAATGGGAGCTTTTCTTGTAGTGGGGGACCAACTAGTAAACTTTCCACACATCTCAACAACTCCCCAAATATCTTCCTCTCCATCTCCGACCAGGACACACAACATCGATCGTAACCACAGTGACCACACTCTCATCTGTACTATCACCTTCATGAACTGTTAGATCGCAACATACACGCTTCCTTCGCTCCATCAGGTTTGGCATGACAATCTTACACTGACAGGTGCCTATGGGGCGGAACCTTAATTGATATGCTAACGGGACAGGGTTTACCAAGATAGGGAGTCGTGACTCTGGTAATATTAACTTTTCACTTCTCGCCTCAAGCTATACTTGCTTCTAGTAGCTGACAACTCACAAGTGGTCTGGACATTGCAAGCACATTATGTAACCAACACGTTGAATTCAGACCAACAGAATTAAGGTCAGCCCCTTCCTACCCAACTAATGAAGGCAAGGCCCCTGGATCAGAGAGTTGCACCAAGTCAACTCCATCCCCCTATATATTTGCTTCTTTCCTGATGAATACCGTACCATCAATACATCTGATGGTGTCGTCGGGCTGGCGGCCTGGCTGGAACAATGATGACAGGATCCCAGTTGGGGACATCTCTGAGTCTGGCATAACCAAGTTGATGAAAGGGTATACTGACAGCGTCACTACATCATTTTCCCCACCAGGGTTTCATTGCATCGAGCATCACACGAATCAGCCGTTGTCGTCAGCATGGTCAAGTGATAGAGGTATGACTCAAGTGGGAAAATCAATTGACATGGACTTCACACCCACTAGGGATTTGCTAGTATGAAACATAGCGGGGCCATTAGGCTGGAGGCGGTGTACATATCCTTTAGATTACAGTTACCCATAATACTCAGGTAAGGTATCTCAAGTGAATCCGATTGTGAGACAATGTGACATCCAACAAGGGAGATTTAATTCTTCCTTAATCTAAATGTCTAGAAGTGAATATAATTTACTTTAACAGTATCACCATCTCTAAATGCCTTCATGATATTATGCAGCAGAGTGCATGTCTCCTTAATTTGAGAGTATACCATGCAGGACAGAAAGGAGGAGCTATAAGGGGTTTTGTCATGGAATAGGCGTCAATAACTTTCAAATACATGCTACAGGTGTATTGGAGGTGGGCAGTTCACTAGGGAGGTCTTTAAGAAAACCCTTCTCTATATGACAAATGCACTAAGTTCTAATAATAAACACAAAAGAAAAACAGGGGAAGGCAGGAGGAGGAGGTAGGGTAAGGAGGAAGGGTTGGAAGGTAGATAGCAAGGGAAACGCACGCGTAGGGGAAGGTGAGTGCCGGAAGGGGCAAGGGGAGTGGGGTGAGCAGTATGGCGGGGCAGTTGAGACTTTTTTTTTTAGAGAGAGAAAAAAGGGTGAAAGATGATTAGAAGTGGAGGGAGGAAGTTATAGTTAAGAAATTGAATAAATTTAGGAGGAGTCAGCCTGCCTATCTACGGTTAGCTATGCTAATAGTGTGTTACTTGACTTGACTTGACTTGGCGTCTGTAGATATGGTAGAGGGCTCTTGCTTGTAATGCTGAGTGGGAGGGCAGGGATTAGAATTGGAAGTACTTTGGTGGCAATTTGGGGGAGGAAAGGGACTGGTTTGGGATTAAGGTAACAGAGGGAGGAAAATTGAAGGACAGTAAAAGATTGACAGTATCCGGGCTCAACCAGATGTTCTGAGGTTATAATAATTATATTTGAACTTACATCTTGCGTGATTAGGTTCTAGCTTTCAAGCCTTTTTAATTTAGTTAAAAATTATGTTTATTTTTGCGGTGGCCATTGTTCCAAGGAAGGAGTGACGACCTCTAGCAAGGTTCTTAGGCTGGGCTAACTCTACATTCTCAAGGTCGGCCTACTGATAGAGGAATTTCCCCTCACGTGAACAGCACATGACACCTCACAGCTTATGGAAAATTACAGTTGGGTGATTGGATTATATAAACTAAATGTATTAACCCAAATTTATATAATTGTTATTGCCATGAGACAGGGGCTAATACAACCACTTCCACTACTAGTGATACTGTAGGTAGTACGCAGCTAACCTTAGAGGGAGGTACTATCGTGCACAAAAGTCGTGTCCACTACCCAGCCACAGTGAGGTTTCGAATAGCCTTGAGTCTGAAGTTTCGAAGCAGCTGGGGGAAATGCTATGGTCGGCCAACAGATGTCGACCACTGTAGTGTGTGTGTGTGGGAGGAGGTGGGGGCTGGATGAGAGGCAGGCTTATTTATTATTTATACCACCATAATTTCAAGCTGCCTTTTTTACTACGTTTTGTCTTACAGTTGTTTCTTTATGGTTACAAATTCATGAAACAGGTGCAGTGCCCTGGGTGCTTATTGCCGCTCAGGTCACAATGATACTTTAAAGAATGGAATATATTAAGGATAAAAGTGAAATATGCAAGGATCAGGGTGAAGGTCCTTGGTCAGCTAATTTTATTCAGAAACCACGTCACAATTTTGTTGTTATTCCGACAAAGAGATTATGGTAATATTTATTTATATTCCACCCATCCTTTGCTTAATAAATATTTGTGATAATATGCAATATTATATAATTATATACTTATGTTAAAAAGAGTGGAGTGAAAAACTTATCAGTATTGTAAAATAGTATTCAGATTTAATCTAGTTCCGATTCTTCCAAGTTCCAGTGTTTAAACACCCCACCACAATATGCAAGCTTCATATATTTTGGAGTGTGCTCAGTTACGGTTAGTATTGTGTGCTGAACATCATGAGCATTTCAATGATGGTAGCAATTGTAACTATTTAATCATATTGTGTTATAAGACAACACATTCCACGACGTGTCATACAGATCATTGTATACCACACAATACATAATTTGTGGCTGTTAAGTTACTTTGTTATGAATTTTCATGCGATATAGTTTAAGACATCATTAAGGACATGGATTTAAGATAACACTGTAGGTGAGTTAATATATATTAATTGTATTTACAAACAATACTAAAATCCAAACAATACACCAATACACACATCTTAGTATTTGGTCCAGCCACCCATTGCATTCAGGACTTCATCAAGGCGATTAGGGATGGAGTCGACCAGCTTCAGGCACACCCCTGGTCGTCGACGTATACTCTCCCACACGTCGTAAGCTTTGGCCTCTATTGCTGCACAGGTTCGCTGCTCCCCAATATCCCAATCACGTTTCATCATGGCCCAAATATGTTCAATCGGATTAATATCACATCCTAGTGTTGGCCAGTCGATGACCTCAATTTCAGGGTGATCCTGGAGGTAGTCCTTCACTATGTTGCTGGTATGAATGGGACTGTTGTCATGAACCAGCCTGATAGTGTGGGGGGCTGGAACTGCCATAGCCCGACTGTAGGAATTAGCACTTGCTCCAGGATGTCTACATACTGCTCACCAGTGAAACGGCCATTGATCTTGACCAGTTCACCTGGCCCATGTGCCCACATCCACCCCCAGAATGACACTGACACCCTACCACTCACTGCGCGATGTTGAATGTGTTTCTCATGGTAGCGTGTGTTGGGGGGCCGCCAGCACTGCCTTGCTTCGGCTCCCACTGACCTGAACACCGTTTCATCGGTAAATATAATGGATTCTCCAGTATTCTTCTCTATGTGGAAGGTGTTCCAATGCAAAGCCGAGTCGACACTCCTTGTGAGTAGGTGTTAGCCACCCTTTGTGAGCTGGAATATGGCAGTCGATCCCGGCTTCATGAAGTCGGCGTCTCGTCGTCATGTGATGGCAGTTGAGGCCCAGATTTCTTGTATGCTCCACTGATGTTCGCATTGGATATGCCGTTGCAGCTGCCACGATCATGGCGTCCATCCTTGCCGACGTTACTCGTGGCCTCCCGCTTCGAGGTTTCGTCTCCACTGAGCCCTCTTCCTCCCACCGGCGGATCCACCTCCTAATCGTCTTGGTGCTCCTTCCCACTTCGACAGCATTGTTGGCACATTCCCCGGCTCTCCACATCCCGATGATTTGGCCTCGCTCAGCAATCACTGCCGACGAATTTGCTCGTCCTGCAGGCATATCTGAAATGGCAGAGTTATATTATGTTGTGGTAACTGATGCAGGCTTTTATATACTAGAGTAAATTAATGGTATTAGTAACACCTAGGTTAAGTATTATTACTCTGACATAACGTTTTGGTAAATCTTTTTGGATCAACTGCCCAAGAAACCCTTCCTATTTCATGTATTCATAGTGAACTGCAAGTGGATCCTCCCCCCCCCCCCCTAAACCTCCACCACCACCCCTGCGACTGTAGAGTGAACATTCGCCGATAATCATCATCATCATCAAGATTTAGTTTAACCAGACCACTGACACCCATTTGAGTCTCTCCTAGGGCTGGCCAGAGGGATTAGTTAACATATATTTCTGTTTCTATAATTTAGTGTTATATTGTTTGGAGGAGATTACAGAATTTCAAAAAGGTCAAAACTGAACTTAGGGAAAATTTTGGGGTCTCTGCTAAAATATTTTACATTGTAGGGTTAGTGAAGCACATTGTTCGATACCGATCATAAATAGGGCATTCAATGAGAATATGTTGGACTGTTATTTGTGTTTGGCAGTTGGAGCATATAGGTGGTGCTCCATTAGGGGAAGAAATGAGTTGGCCATGCGTCAATCGCGTATGCCCAATTTTTAGACGATTCAGAATAGTTTCGTGATATCGAGAGGATTGTTTTGATGGTGACCAAGGATAAACTGATGATTTGATCATTTTTAGCTTATGACTTGTTGGTTCATTTTCCCAGGACTTTTGCCAATCGTCAAATATTAATTGTTTATAGGTAGTTAGCCTCGCCGATAATCAAAATATATGGTTTTCCACTTCTTTACATATTTCTTTGACAATTTTCAGCTATGACATGTTCGTTCCAGATTACATATAACTGTAATAGGTTACATAACGTTAGGGTTCGTTATATAAAAACGTTTTTCTTCTTGTTCATTGAGTCGTTCTGAATTCCATTTCTGCTCAAAATACTACATTACCCAACCCAAACTCCCAGGTTGCAGCTGGGGGCGTTACATAACCGAGTAAGGTAACGTGCGACAAACACATAGCACATCAAACACCATATTTTTATGGTGAAGTTAACTAAGGAGCTCAGATAACAACTGTCATATAATTATAATAGGGTGTCCCACTAATTACAGCAGATAATTGTAGAGGTGAAAGAATATGTGATTGAGTATAAAACTTCAATACATATACAGATTTTTCGGTTAACGTTTAGCCATGAGGTGGATTTTACAAATTACGCAAGGCAACCATTACAAATGGCGGAGTCGAAGCGGGAGATACAGATAGCGATAACGAAATATAGGAAAAGGGGAAGAAGGTTTAGTAGTGAAAGAATGTGGGTTAAACGGAACAGACTTTTAGGAGGAGAGAAAGTGTGTGGCCTTCTGCCCACTGCATGGTATTGGGTGGTAGGTTGGGGTGACAGGGGCGATGGGAGGGGGGAAAGGATGTGGAGAAAAGAAGGCAAAAGGAAATGGAGGGCCCATCCCTATTTGGGTGGGATGCACCTCATCTTTAATTTGTTTGGAGGGCCCATTCATTATTTTTTTCTGAGTAGGGTCACACTTTTTATTATAGATAGAGGGAAACGGATGGAGATAGAGACGTGGTGGCTCAATATCACATATCTGCTGTCACTCATGGGACACCCTGCAATAGTATAAGGACGACATGGGCTATGCTGACAAATTAATGTGACTTACCTGTTGGTGACGACGATGGTAGGAATGAGACCTCGGCATGTTTCAGTGTTCGACATCATCTCCTTCCCCTGGTGTGGGTGGCCCCAACCTTGGGAACAACTTGTGTATTCTCCGTGACTACCAATACTGGTAGTCACGGAGAATTAAATACTGATGTGCCCATCAGTCTCACCGTCGTAGCCATGAACGGCAGAGATATGATCATTGTAGTGCTTTTATTTACCAGTTATACATCTCTCACCAAGCTTAATGATATTAACTATCTTCATGCCATTCTTATTGTTATCAGTGATTGCAGAATTCACGATGTTATGCTCCACCTACACACAGCCTGTCACTAGACTAACCCCCACCTCCTCTATTCCCCCACGCACTGCTGTGGGCGACATCTGTTGGCCGACCATAGCATTTGCCCCAGCTATTTCGAAGCTTCAGACTCAAGGCTATTCGAATCCTCACTGTGGTTGGGTAGTGGACACGACTTTGGTGTACAATAGTACAACTGTCTGGGAAGATATTGGAAGAATAATGTGTTGTCTAATGGTAGAATCTGCTGTCATATGGCATCACGAAAATTGTGACCAAGTCCCAGGTTGCTGATCTGACTTTCTGCCTCATTTACACACAATTGCAGGGTCTCAATTGTTTCTCTTACCAGTGACAACACAACATACATTGTTTCTCACTTTTGATCTTTTTTTCATTTTTGTATTTATGGTTCTTTAATAATAATAATAATAATATTAATAATAATAATAATAATAATAGTAATAGTAACAGGACTTCAAACACATCTAACGAAGCCTGTGTGGACGTCAGTGCTCGAGGATTCTGGACGCGGGGACAGCGAGCTTTCTTCGACATCAGGATTTTTGATCCCATGGCTGCATGTCACCGTAACCTAGCTCTCGATGCTGCACATAGGAGGAACGAGAACTACAAGATAAGGGCATATGGAGAGAGAATCCAAAACGTTCATCAAGGCAGCTTCACTCCTCTAGTGTTCACAACCTCTGCTGGCATGGGACCAAGTGTAAGATGTTTCTACGCCAGACTCGCGGAGGTGATCTCCGAACAGAAGCAGCAGCCCAGAAGTTTCGATACAGCCTGGATGAGATGTCGACTGTCTTTCTCTCTCCTTCGGTCGGCTTTGCTCTGCCTCAGGGGAACGAGAGCTTCTGCCCCAATCCCGACAACTGCTGCAGATATTGACTATGAGGCTACAGTCACTGAATGCCGCATAGATCTGCAGCTCAACTAATTCAACACAGATAGGATAGCTACTTATGTATTAGGATATTTAATATTAAGGTAATAAAATGGTGGCGAAGGTGTGGCTAAAAAAAAAAAAAAAAGTAGTAGTAGTAGTAGTAGTAGTAGTAGTAGTAGTAGTAGTAGTAGTAGAGGCAAATGGTTTCAGTCTTAACACACAAGAATTTACAGATGCCATTGCTCTAAGGTACGGTCGGCCAGTAGAAGGTTTGCCCTCCCAATGCGTGTGTGGCTCTTCCTATGATGGCGATCACGCCATGGTGTGCAAGAAAGGGGGCTTCATATGCATCAGGCATGACGAAGTAAAGGACCTTACAGCAAATATGTTGAAGGATATCTGCCGGGATGTCATGGTAGAACCGACCCTCCTTCCATTGGATGGTGAGATCTTCCAACATAGGACTTCAAACACATCTAACGACGCCCATGTTGACGTCAGTGCTCGAGGATTCTGGACGCGAGGACAGCGAGCTTTCTTCCACATCAGGATTTTTTATCCCATGGCCGCATATCACCGTAACCTAGCTCTCGATGTTGCACATAGGAGGAACAAGAACGACAAGATAAAGGCATATGGGGAGAGAATCCAAAACGTTGATCAAGGCAGCTTCACTCCTCTAGTGTTCACAACCTCTGCTGGCATGGGACCATGTGCAAGATGCTTCTACGCCAGACTCGCGGAGGTGATCTCCGAACAGAAGCAGCAGCCCAGAAGTTTCGTTACAGCCTGGATGAGATGTCGACTGTCTTTCTCTCTCCTTCGGTCGGCTTTGCTCTGCCTCAGGGGAACGAGAGCTTCTGCCCCAATTCCGACAACTGCTGCAGATATCGACTACGAGGCAACAGTCACTGAATGCCCCATAGATCTGCGGCTCAACTAATTTAACACAGATAGGATAGCTACATATGTGTTAGGATATTTAATATTAAGGTAATTAAATGGTGGCGAAGGTGTGGCTATTGAGGGAGGCTGGAGGCCACGTTAAAAAAAAAAAAAAAAAAAGTAGTAGTAGTAGTAGTAGTAGTAGTAGTAGTAGTAGTAGTAGTAGCTAGTAGTACTAGCTGTGTTTGTGTGAGAAACAACCGACTATGTGTCTTGCATAAAGGGAAACAATTGCCGCAACCCTTATAACTTTCATGGCAGGGAGCTGTCACAGGAGGCCACATTGGATATCGCCGGGACCCAGCAGCCCGCTGATATCCTAAACGATAGCAGTGAGTCTACTCAACCTGAAAATGTAGTACTAATAAACGCTGCTCCAATAGTAGCTGATGTCCACGAGGTGAATGAGAGACAGCCAACACAGTGGAATGGCATGTCGATGGAAAATGCAGACATATGGGTTAAAAAAACATACTCAGAAATTGTCAGGTGGTAGCCAGCAAACCTGTTTTAACCACCTAAGTGTGTGGCCACCAAATAAATGATTCGGGAGATGATTAGTTTCATAACTGAGTACACTCAAGACCGCCTCCTTGCCCCGTTAGCTCTTCATATACTGGCAATAATACCACATCTATTCTGTCAGAGGACACACACAAAGACTAAGCACAAAGAAAATGCGGCAGCAATGAAGAGAAGACTAACACTGTGGCAGAAGGGGGCCCTTGATGATCTCCTATGTGAAGCAAGAACACTGCAGGAGAGACTAAAATCTACAGGAGACGGAAAGCATAACACCGATGATGCTGCAAGAAAGTTTGGAAACAAAATGCGTGTGAGAAAAGTGTCTTTGGCGGCAAGATCTCTCACAGAGGAATCCACCGGTGGGGTCCTGCCAATAAACAAAGAGACATTAAAATAACTGAAAGAAAAACATCCCCCTGCAAGTGAAGATGAAGGCAACAGGTTTCAGGGTGCCTAAATCCCACCAAATGCTGTCCTGTTCGAGAAAACAACAGGAGGGATGGTGTGGAAAAGGCACTGAAGACTCAGGGAGGTGCCGGCCCTTCAGGTCTGGATGCAAACGGATGGAGAGTCATCCTCAGCACTAATAAGTTTGGCCCCGCAGCAAGTGATCTCTGCACGGCCATTGCCGTCCTTGCAAGAAAGCTGGCATCCTCATGCTGCCATCACCTACATGCTCTAACGGCCTGCTACCTCATTCCCCTGGATAAGAAGCCAGGATGTAGGCCAATAAGAGTGGGGGAAGTGCTTAGGCGAATCATCGGAAAATGCATAATGGAGGTGGTAAAGGACGATGTCAGGGCAACAGCAGGGAACCTGCAAGTTTGTGCAGGCCAACAAGCTGGAGGGGAAGCTGCCATTCACGCCACGAGAACGATATTTGAGCAACGTGATTGTGAGGCCGTTCTCCTGGTCAACGCTTCAAATGCATTCAACATTCTTAACCGCAAGGCCGCACTACACAACATCAAGATCAAGTGTCCAAGCTTTGCAATGTACGTTGAAAACTCCTATAGGAATCCATCAGAACTTTATATAGTAAACAAAAAGGCCCTAAGAGGTGATACCATCTTACAGTCAACCGAGGGAACAACACAGGGGGACCCTGTTGCAATGGCAATGTATGCAATAGGTCTATCAGTGCTCCAACAAGAAATAAAATTTGAAACAACTGGGGTCAAACAAGTGGAATATGCTGACGTCCTTACAGGAGCAGGAAAAGTGGAGGGCATCAAAAAGTTGTGGGACTTGGTAACATCGCGAGGTCCACAAATAGGGTACCACCCAAACGCCAGCAAGTCTTCCTCATCGTGAAGCCAGAACATTATGAACGGGCAAAGGAGGTTTTTGGCGGAAGTGAGGTCAAAATAACTAAGGACGGCCAAAGACATCTAGGCGCAGTAATTGGCACTACGGACTTCAAGACCGAGTACTTAGCAGGAAAGGTGAATGATTGGGTTTGTGAAATCCAAGCTCTGTCTGAGATTGCTAATACAGAGCCACATGCGGCTTTTGCTGCATTCACCCATGGAGTCAAGCATCGTTGGAACTACCTGAAGCGTACTATCCCTGATATCGGACCCCTCCTCCACCCTCTGGAAGAAGCTATCAGTGTCAAGTTCATTCCCAAACTAGTGAAACACACTCACTTAACCCCAGCAGAAAGAGCACTTCTTGCACTTCCATCAAGACTGGGAGGGATGGAACTAACCAATCCAGAGGAGATTGCAGCCACGGAACATAAAAATTCACTTAAGCTCACGGCAGCCCTCACGGACCACATAATAGCCCAGAACGCAACAGGGGAGGTCGAGACAAGTGAAGTAAACGAGATTCGTAGGTCCATTACGACAGATCGACAGCACTGCCAAAGTGATAAGTTGCAGCAACTGTTGCTGCAGGTTCCAGAAAATTTGAAAAAAAAGTAGCTATAGCGCAGGAGGTGGGCGCCTCGAACTGGTTAACTACGTTACCGATAAGGGCAAATGGTTTCAGTCTTAACAAACAAGAATTTACAGATGCCATTGCTCTAAGGTACGGTCGGCCAGTAGAAGGTTTGCCCTCCCAATGCGTGTGTGGCTCTTCCTATGACGGCGATCACGCCATGGTGTGCAAGAAAGGGGGCTTCATATGCATGAGGCATGACGAAGTAAGGGACCTTACAGCAAATATGCTGAAGGAAATCTGCCGGGATGTCATGGTAGAACCGACCCTCCTTCCATTGGATGGTGAGATCTTCCAACATAGGACTTCAAACACATCTAACGAAGCCCGTGTTGACGTCAGTGCTCGAGGATTCTGGACGCGGGGACAGCGAGCTTTCTTCGACATCAGGATTTTTGATCCCATGGCCGCATGTCACCGTAACCTAGCTCTCGATGCTGCACATAGGAGGAACGAGAACGACAAGATAAGGGCATATGGAGAGAGAATCCAAAACGTTGATCAAGGCAGCTTCACTCCTCTAGTGTTCACAACCTCTGGTGGGATGGGACCAAGTGCAAGATGTTTCTACGCCAGACTCGCGGAGGTGATCTCCGAACAGAAGCAGCACCCCAGAAGTTTCAATACAGCCTGGATGAGATGTCGACTGTCTTTCTCTCTCCTTCGGTCTGCTTTGCTCTGCCTTAGGGGAACGAAAGCTTCTGCCCCAATTCCGACAACTGCTGCAGATATCGACTATGAGGCAACAGTCACTGAATGCCGCATAGATCTGCGGCTCAACTAATTTAACACAGATAGGATAGCTACATATGTATTAGGATATTTAATATTAAGGTAATTAAATGGTGGCGAAGGTTTGGCTATTGGGGGAGGCTGGAGGCCACGTTAAAAAAAAAAAATAATAATAATAATAATAATAATAATAATAATAATAATAATAATAATAATAATAATAATAATAATAATAATAATAATAATAATAATAATAATAATAATAATAATATTAATAATAACACTAATAATAATAATAATAATAATAATAATAAAAATAATAATGTCTGGATACAAACGGTTGGAGAGTCATCCTCAGCACTAAAAAGTTTGGCCCCGTAGCAATGTGATCTCTGCACTGCCATGGCCGTCCTTGCAAGAAAGTTGGCATCCTCTTGCTGCCAAAACCTCCATGCTCTGACGGCCTGCCGCCTCATTCCCCTGGATAAGAATCCAGGATGGAGGCCTATTGGGGTGGGGGAAGTGCTGAGGGCAGCAGCAGCAAACCTGCAAGTTTGTGCTGGCCACCAGGCTGGAGGTGGAAGCTGCCATTCACCCCATGAGAACGATATTTGAACAGCGTGATTGTGAGGCCATTCTCCTGGTGGCCGCTTCAAACGCATTCAACATATTTAACTGCAAGGCCGCACTGCACAACATCAAGATCAAGTGTCCAAGCTTTGCAGGTATGTTGAAAACTCCTTTAGAACTCCATCATTCCTCTATATAGTAAACAACAAGGCTCCAAAGAGGTGATACCATCATACAGTCAACCGAGGGAACAACGCAGGGGGACCCTCTTGCAATGGCAATGTACATAATAGGCGTATCCATGCACCAACACACAATAAAATTTGAAACAACTGAGGTCAAGCAAGTGGCGTACGCTGATGGCCTTTCAGGAGCAGGAAAAGTGGAGGACATCAAAAAGTGGTGGGACCTAGTAGCATCACGAGGCCCACAAATACGGCACCACCCAAACGCCAGCAAGTTTTTTCTCATTGTGAAGCCAGAACATTATGAACGGGCAATGGAGGTGTTCGTTGGAAGTGAGGTCAAAATAACAAAAGATGGCCAAAGACACCTAGGCGCAGTAATCGGCACGACGGACTTCAAGACCGAGTACGTAACGGGAAAGGTGAATGAGTGGGTTAGGGAAATCCAAGCTCTGTGTGAGATTGCTAATACAGAGCCAAATGCGGCTTTTGCGGCATTCACCCATGGAGTCAAGCATAGGTGGAACTACCTGATGCGCACTATCCCTGATATCGGTCCCCTCCTCTACCCTCTGGAAGAAGCTATCAGCGTCAATTTTATTCCCAAATTAGTGAAACACCCTCAGTTAACCCTAACAGAATGATCACTCCTTGCACTACCACCGAGACTTGGAGGTATGGGATTGACCAATCCAGAGGAGATTGCTGCCACCGAACATCAAAACTCAGTTAAACTCACTGCACCCCTCACGGACCACATAATAGCTGAGAACGCAACAGGGGAGGTGGATACCAGTGAAGCAAACAAGATTAGAAGGTCCATTACAGTACGAAAGGACGACAGCACGGCCAAAGTGATAAGTTGCAGCAACTGTTGCTGCAAGTACCAGAGAATTTGAAAAAAAAGTAGCTATAGCGCAGGAGGTGGGCGCCTCGAACTGGTTAACTATGTTACCGATAAGGGCAAATGGTTTCAGTCTCAATAAACAAGAATTTACAGATGCCAATGCTCTAAGATACGGTAGGCCAGTAGAAGGTTTGCCCTCCCAACGCGTGTGTGGCTCTTCCAATGACGTCGATCACGCCATGGTATACAAGCAAATGGGGTTTCATATGCATGAGGCATGACGACGTAAGGGATCTCACAGCAAATATGTTGAAAGAAATCTGCCGTGATGTCAGGGTAGAACCAACCCTCCTCCCATTGGACGGTGAGATTTTCCACATAGGACTTCAAACACATCCAACGAGGCCTGTGTTGACGTCAGTGCTCGAGGATTCTGGACGCGGGGACAGCGAGCCTTCTTCGACATCAGGATTTTTTATTCCATGGCCGCATGTCACCGTAACTTAGCTCTCAATGCTGCACATAGGAGGAACGAGAACGACAAGATAAGGGCATACGGGGAGAGAATTCAGAACGTTGATCAAGGCAGCTTCACTCCTCTAGTGTTCACAACCTCTGATGGGATGGGACCAAGTGCAAGATGCTTCTACGCCAGACCTGCGGAGGTGATATCCGAACAGAAGCAGCAGCCCAGAAGTTATGTTACAGCCTGGATGATATGTCGACTGTCCTTCTCGCTCCTTCGGTCGGCTTTGCTCTGCCTTAGGGGAACGAGAGCATCGGCCCGAAAGCCGACAACAGTTGCAGATATTGACTTTGATGCTACAGTCACTGAATGCCACATAGATCTGCGGCTCAACTAACTCAACACAGCAAGGATAGCTACTTATGTATTATGATATCTAATATTAAGGTAATAAAATGGTGGCGAAGCTATGGCTATTGGGGGAGGATGGAGGCAAAAAAAAATTAAATAACAACCATTTTACAGCACAAGAGGTAACAATAACCACACACAGTCGAAAACACACGAGAACTGGCAGACAAAATAATAGTCAGAGTCAGCAAGAGTGGTTAGACGGATCAATACAATATCAACACACTGGTGGGTGGAGGTGGGGAGACAGGGGAAAGCTCTTACTCGTACGTCACACGCCATCTGTTGTCATAACAACATGTGAGGCTGGTGCTCTGAACTGGATGTTCCTCTTAAAGGATCATTGCCGACATCACATACCTCATCGTCAAGCGATACAAGAGTGTTTATGGCTGCAATTATGAATTTGCGTAGGTTTTGTGTGTACACGTATGTATGTATGTATGTATGTATGTATGTATGTACAGTCAACAAAATAATTATCGCGCCCTTTCCGTACTTTTTATTCTGGAACACAGGATGAAATGCTTAGATAACCCGAGTATGCTGAAGTGTTGGTATGGCTGCTCTATTTAACAGATGCCTCTCATGAAGCAGTTTCTTTGTTTGTATTCGAATAAATTTGAGAGTTTTGAGTAAGTTTGGCACAGAATATTACCTTTGTTTGTATCCCTGGATTATAACGATGTTTACTAGTGACTGAGACGAAAGCATGACATTTGATGCCTATTATTTAATTCGATGTCAGACAGATGTCAGACATTTAAGCACTTCTGAAATTGCTTCCACACGTGCTGGAGACATTGTTGGGAACAATGCTGCAGACATGTTGAGCATAGCTGTTAGCTTTGCCAGCAACGTGCCCAGAGACATGACCGCAACAATGTTTGTATCAAAGTTGGGAAACATGTGAGAATGAAAGTCTCGTCTACACCACTACTGACACTACTACCAGCATGTTGATTACCAGTGTTACCAAAATATGCGGGAAACTGGAGTCGCTAACATGCAAGTCGTAATGCTGTTAACGCGGTTGCCATTACATGTTTTCGGCACGTTTGTTGGCACGTGTGGATACACCTTTACAAACACATCACACTATTCTTCAATGTAAAATATGTTTTGTATATTGTTAAGGTTGGGGAATTATAGGCTGATGTAAGAGACACATTCAAAGTGATAATATTTATAACATTCCCATATGTATTCATTAACACCATGTTAAATGTACTAAATCCGGAGGACACTAAATGTTATATAATAATTCCCTGAGATAAATGTATAGTATATATCAGGTGCCACTAAGAAAGCTTAGGCTCTCAATTGGCTCACCCATGTCAATATTGTTATTATTGTCCACTCGTTAACCATATTTTTCTGGCGAATTAACTGTTTCAATATCAATTAACTTTTAAAAAACCCACAGATAAACGTACCCTGCACAACATACTTGGCATGTATATACGTCAAAATCTTAATCCTTAGCGCTTTGTATCTTATTTCTATGTCCCATACCTTAGAATTAGGGACTACGCCTGTGACCCAAACACACATATATGAATATGTAATGCTCATTAATGCATGCTACCTGTAATATGATTCCCATTTTTCTGGATTTCATTTAACCAGCCCAGCTTTTAGGAATTCTTCCAAATGACTTAAGGAAATGTTAGAGGTTTGAAAAATCATACATATGCTTATTTATATGCGTATTTAATATTCTGTGTATGCACCCCCACCAGCAATGACTTGATTGAGTCTACACGGCAATGGCATAACAATCCACCTTACTACTGTTTTTCTGTGCACACCAATCCGTAATGCTACCTTACGGTTGCTGAGACTATCATTGTGGAAAGCGATGATGGCACTTCGGGTTTTCCTGCCTACTTCAGTACGTGGCACAACTGATATGATATTTGCTGCCCGGCAGATACAGGATAAGTGCAGAGAGCAGCACCGTGACTTGTACATGGCTTTAATTGACATTACTAAGGCTTCCCACTCGTTCAACAGGGAAGCCCTCTGGAGGACCTTCAGTTGTTTGGGTTACCCACCAAAATTCATCGCCATCGTGAGGCAACTACACGATGGCATTAAGGGCAGTGTCCTGCACAATGGCACCCAGACCGAGTTTTTCCCTATCCAAATTGGAATAAACCAAGAATATGAAATGGCACCAACTCTCTTTTCTATTTTCTTGGTTCCTTACTTGTGTCAGCACCAATTTAGCCGGCGGGGGTGAACGTCCAGTATGGGACTTTTTAGACGTAAGACGAATCCAGGCAGAGACGAAGGTGTCAACCGTTTTCATCACAAAATTCAGTATACAAACGACCTCACCCTCGTCGCTCACACTAAACGCGATCTATGGGAGATCCTGAACACTTATGCACACTTCGGCTTTAAGGTGAACGTACAGTACACAAGTCTCAGATTTTCTTTCAGCCTGTCTCTGGTTCAGCTGCACCTCCACCATCCATCCAGGTTAACAGTCCTACCCTCTCTATTGTTCACCACTTTCAGTGCCTTGACTCTCACATTTCGCTGGAAAGACAAGAGAATTTTCGCTTACACCAATTGTAGGATCATCAAGGCTGCCATTAGCTGTGAACAACTACGTTGGATTGACCATATTACCCGCATGGATGACAGTATACTGTGAAATCAGCTACTGTACCATGGCCTAAAGAATGGTAAACGTAACGCTGGCGGTCAACGGAAAAGGTATAAGGATGGTCTTAAGACAAAACTGAAAAAAAAATCGAAATCGACCCCCTCACACCGTAAAGCTTGTAGGGGCACCACACGAGGTGTCAATACTTTCGAGTTAGCCCGACTGAATACCAAGGCAGACAAGCGCCAGCGCCGAAAAAACACTGCCGCCGCCCCTCACGCTCTGGATGTAGCCCTTCATATGTGCCTCCACATCAGCCTCTCGAGGCACTTTAGAGCCCACCAACGAAGGTGAAATCTGTAATTGCACATACAGGGTACAGTATCATTTTACTATAGCTAGACGATCGTTATGCTCGATTCAGAGTGAAAGCAAAATTAAGTAGTAATAATAGTAGTAGTAGCGTGTGTGTGTGTGTTGGTAAAAACAAGAATCCAAGTAATGTATGTGAATGTATTAATATGTTAAACTAAAGAAAAAATGGTAAATAAGTGCACTAAAGTGCAACAAATGTATCCCAGTGCTTCTCAGTGTATTGCTATGTCTTTAGAAGTCTTCTAATTACTTTTACAGTTTGTGAATATTTGGGCGAGTAAATTAATTTTCCATTTTTTTTCGCGATCACCATTAAAATCGCCACTAAGGCAACTCTAATTAATTAGCACCAAAATATTTCTGTTTCACCAGGCCACAATCTCATTGCTTTTCAGAATTTTCCTAAAACCAAAATTTAATTAAAATATACAGAAAAAAAAAAGTAACAGTCAACTACTAAAGCGGGATGACTGTGTGGATGATGCTCAAAGTATTAATATTTCTTGTAATACCTACTCTATATACCTGTTTTTATTGTACCATCAAAACCGTTTTATCGGAAATTATCATGTAAATAGATAAGAAATTACAATTGCAATAAATATACTGTATTTGCCAACTAGACTTAATCCTGACAGCTCTGCCCTCTTGTTCAACCTTAATACTGTTCAGCCCATGTTGTACTGCTCCGCCATTATATTTATGTTTTCAATTCCACTATAATTTATGTACAATATATTACTTATAATATAAATTAAAAAAATAATAAATAAATAAAATAAATAAATATTGAAGTGATAACCGTGGTAACATTATGAGATGTTCTTATTACCACCATGCTATTGTACTATTCCAGATGTTACTAAATGTTACATAATACTTCATTGAGATAAATGTACAGTATACAGTATATCAGGTGCCTAAAAGAGAGCTCAGGTTCTCAACTGTCTCAGCCATGTTAATATTGTTATTATTATCCAGTCTGTATATGTGTTTTTCTGGCTAAATAAACTGTTTCAATTCAATTCATTTTTTTTAATTGGATCACGCGCACCCAACAGTGATAGATATATATATAGATATATATATATAGATAGATATATATATATATAGATATAATCAACGACCTCACCAGCAAGGAATCGAACCCTCGACCTACTGGGTGTGACTAGGGAACGCTTACCGGCTAGGCCACAAGGACACTAAAAGCAGTTCTAGACTCTGTTATATTTCACACAAAGCCTGTTCATCGAGCTGATGGCGCCGTGAACCTCAATGAGAAACTGCCCGTGCCTCTTATGTGGTGTCAGTAGCATTTTACCGAATCCAGCTGGTATGAAACGCGAGGTACATATATATACTTCATTTTTAGTCCATATAACACGCGGACTTTGAACATATAATCAACGACCTCACCAGCAAGGAATCGAACCCTCGACCTACTGGGTGTGACTAGGGAACGCTTACCGGCTAGGCCACAAGGACACTAAAAGCAGTTTTAGACTCTGTTATATTTCACACAAAGCCTGTTCATCGAGCTGATGGCGCCGTGAACCTCATTGGGAAACTGCCCGTGCCTCTTATGTGGTGTCAGTAGCATTTTACCGAATCCAGCTGGTATGAAACGCGAGGTACATATATATACTTCATTTTTAGTCCATATAACACGCGGACTTTGAACATATAATCAACAACAGAGTCTAGAACTGCTTTTAGTGTCCTTGTGGCCTAGCCGGTAAGCGTTCCCTACTCACACCCAGTAGGTCGAGGGTTCGATTCCTTGCTGGTGAGGTTGTTGATTATATATATATATATAATATATATATATATATGTATGTATGTATGTATGTATGTATGTATGTATGTATGTATGTATGTATGTATGTATGTATATGTATATGTATATATATATATATATATATATATATATATATATATATATATATATATATATATATATATATATATATATATATATATATATATATATATATATATATATATATATATATATATTGTAAAGGCCTTGGACTTAGGGCTAGAAATCCCTTACCAGGCTAATCAGGATCTTAATAAAGGAAAGTCAAGGACCATGGTTTTCTGAGGAATAACAAACAACCGTTTGAGATTTGACATCTCTTTACTTCTAAATATAACACAAAACTCTGACACCACTCAACAAACATCAAATAACAATTAAGGCAGTCAACGGTTAATGGAGTCAAACAATTAATGGAAGCAAACAATTAAAGGGAGCAAACAATTAATGGGAGTCAGCAATTAATAGAATCAAACAATTAATGGGAGTCAGCAACTGATAGAATCAAACAATGAACAAATATTTCCTACGGCAGTGGCCCTGGGGGAAGGTTCTGCAACACGGTGATGCACACTCAGGGTAGGGAAGCGTCCATTCTACTCCACACTCGAGCGACGTCTTGAAATGGCAGGAGAACACCGGGACACAGACGGAATGAGATGAACTGGCAGTCGTGGTATGCCGTAGTGGTAGATGACCAGAGAATTGACAGTCGATAGGTAAAGGTCTGGGAACACATCACACGAGTCCAGGACCTATGATGAGCTCACAGCCAGAATTTGACGGACAGCGGGGTAGCTAGATAGTGACTGTATGGCGGCTGGGTTGAATCTTCCTGTGACCCAGATAGTCGCTGCTGTTCTCACCTCTGTCCAAACCGCCCCAAGTGTCGTCCGTACCAGCAAACGAGAGTTAGCAGCGGTAACCAGCAGGAAGATCGTTTCCGCCCTTACACAGCTCCCCCAACAAAAATCTACTGTAAGGTAGATTAAAACTTAAGATTAGTACACAAAGCATAATCATCTTACAACAAATGCTTAAATACACATTGCACAATAAAGAAGGGTCATAGAAAAGAATAGGTGGTAACTTGAGGTCCAAAACGTAAGGCCGTATCAAGGAACTGCACGTGGGGTCCACTTCAGTCCAAGTTTAAGTTTGGGCCTATTTCCTGTCGTGGAGGATTCTTCTATCTCGTCAGGTGTTGGCAGCAACTGGCAACCGAGATCAACAGACTCTGGCGTCCGAACTTCACAGGAACTCTTGCAGGGTAGTGCCTCGCCTAACTCCAGCTTGGGGACGTCGTCAAGGACATGAGCAATGTGGGTCCTGCAATTATATTGCTTTAACAAATTAGCTTGATGTAATTTAGGCTTCTTAGAGGAAGGGGGGTGAGAACGGTCCAACAAAATCTATGGCTACCCGAGAAGATGGTTCTGCAATGACGAGTAAGGGTTCAAGTGGAACAGGATGGACTCTACCCTTGGCGGACATACGTGGGCACTGATCACAACTCCTACAAAAAACTCTAATATCCGCTCCCATACCTGGCCAGTAAAACTGATCAGCAACCTTCCTATAAGTTTTCCTACGAGAACAGTGACTTACAGAAAGAATGTTACTACGACAAACAGCAGGGACAAGTAAAACCCGACCTACTTTGGCTGGTCGCTTGGATGAAACACAAAACCTGTGTAACACCCCTTAATAGAAACAAACTTATAAACCGACCCATCTCTCACCTGATCCTCCTCCCCGGAAATCACCTTCTCCCTTACCCGCTTCAGAGTGGCACACGAGTCTTGAAGCTTGGCGAACTCCTTCGGAGTCACAGTCAGTGGCAACAAATTCGGCAGAATCAGGGGATGCGGTCGTTTCACCTTTGCCGTCCGTGTCTCTACAGCTTGGACCTTGACTGCAGGCGTGGCGGCGTGAGAGGGTGGCGAGTCGTCGTCGTCAGCAGGTGGCGTGGGGATTGGTGCTGGTGGTGAGGAGACTGGTGCTGGTGGCGGGGAGAGTTTTAACGGTTCCGGGTCGTTAGGGTCACGAACACCGGGAACATTACCAATGAGGACACTAGCAAATTTAATGGGAGCTCTTACCACATTAGACCAACCAGTGAAATAGGGGCAACGCAGGTAACACCTAACAACAGGGAACTGGTCAACACGACCTAAATAATCGGCGACACTAACCTTCGGGCAGCTGAAGACGTCAGCGTCAGGCAGGGCTTCTTCAGAGACAATAATGCACGAGCAACCATTGTCCCTGATGAAAGTAGATGCCCTACACCCATTGATTGTTCCACTGACACAATAACGGGGGCAGCTCCTGTCTTCCAAGCAGAAGCCGACCTTGTTGCTGGGCTGATGAGTGTCAGCAGTCTTGAAGGCGAGGGGATTCCTGGGACAGCGAGAACGAATGTGCCCTTCTCCGCAGCTGTGACACCGCACGGCTGGTGAACTACTCCTGTGTACTCCTGGGGATGGTTCCTCGGAGGACGGAGGCTTCGCAATCTTCACTATAGGAGGGGAAGACTTGGGGTAGGCGTTGCGAGCAGACGCCCAGTTGTCGGCAAGACGAACAGCTTCCCCAAGCGTCGCTGGATGGTGTTCTTTGATGAAAATTCTCAAGTCTGGAGGTAGAGAAGACAAAAACTGATCTAATATCATGAAGTTAGAGAGAGACTCAAAGGTTTCTTCAACCTCTGATGCCTCTAGCCATTGTTGAAACAAACGACCCAGGAGAATCGAAAACTGCTGGTACGTTTCTCCTGCTCTAATCTTCGTTCTGCGGAAATCAACACGATAACCGTCAGAAGTCTTGTTAAATCCTCGCAAGAGAGCTTGCTTCAACAAGAAGTAATCTCGGGTGATGTCGGCAGACAGGGACGTGTAAATATCTACCGGCTTACCACTCAGTAGGCTACCCAACCTTACAGCGTAGCTATCTGGGTCTACACCAAGCAGCTCAGCTACCCGTTCAAACCTAACAAGGTAGGAGGCGATGTCTTCTCCTTCACGGTACACAGGCAAGCTGAGTTTTACCACATTGTTTTGTATATGGCCAGAGGATTCTGGTCTACTTGAAGCATTAGTCCTAGCTAGTTCTACGTCCTTTTCTGCCTGCAACTTAGCTAATTCGAACTCTATTTCTCTGTGACGTTCCTCCAACTCTCTCCCTTTCTGAAATGCCTCCATCTCTCTCCCTTTCTGAAGTGCCTCCATCTCTCTCCCTTTCTGACGTGTCTCCATCTCTCTCTCTTTCTGACGTTCCTCTCTCTCGGCATTCTGTTGGGTGACCACATACTAACCAATCTCATTACCTGTCAGACCCAGGGCCACCGCTTGACCTTTCCACACCTCAAAAGTAGACATAATGATCCGAAAGGCCAAGAACAAAGGAAAAAACAAACAACTTACCCCGCAAATAGCCAAAGGAAACTCACCTAGTGGCTCAATCAGACCAGCAAATGATTTGATCCGACTGGAGGGAACCTCGTTCCGCACCCAGCCCAGCTGAATCACCTCAGGGTAACGAAACCGCACCAGGTGAAACAACAACAAAAATGCTATGACAGCATCCACATTGCACCCCAACCAACATTAATTAACTTCCCCAAGTACAAGGGAGAGCAGCAAAATTAGCACACAGAAGGAAGGGATAACCACTGAACAACACTTGCTTCCGGGCCACAGACAGCAAGGTGGCGCGCTCACGGCGACTTACAACAACACCGGAACGAATGTTAAACCTCAGAAGCCAAAGGTCAGAGACTATCCTGGCAGGGTCGCCACTTGTAAAGAGCCTGGGACTTAGGGATAGAAATCCCTAACCAGACTAATCAGGTTCTTAATTAAGGAAAGTCAAGGACCATGGTTTTCTGAGGAATAACAAACAACCGTTTGAGATTGACATTTCTTTACTATAAAAAAATATAACACAAAACTCTGACACCACTCAACAAACATCAAATAACAATTACAGGAGTCAAACAATTAAGGCAGTCAACAGTTAATGGAGTCAAACAATTAATGGAAGCAAACAATTAAAAGAGAGCAAACAATAAAAGGGAGCAAACAATTAATGGGAGTCAGCAATTAATAGAATCAAACAATTAATGGGAGTCAACAACTGATAGAATGAAACAATGAACAGATATTTCCTACGGCAGTAGCCCTGGGGGAAGGTTCTGGAACACGGTGATTCACACTCAGGGTAGGGAAGCGTCCATTCAACTCTACACTCGAGCGACGTCTTGAAATGGCAGGAGAAGACAGGGACACAGACGGAATGAGATGAACTGACGGTCGTGGTATGCGGTAGTGGTAGATGACCAGAGAATTGACAGTCGATAGGTGAAGGTCTGGGAACACAGCCCACGAGTCCAGGACCTATGATGAGATCACAGCCAGAATTTGACGGACAGCCGGGTAGCTAGATAGTGACTGTATGGCGGCTGGGTTGAATTTGCCGGTGACCCAGATAGTAGCTGCTGTTCTCACCTCTGTCCAACCGCCCCAAGTGTCGTCCGCACCAGCAAACGAGCGAGTTAGCAGAGGTAACCAGCAGGAAGATCGTTTCCCCCCTTACAATGTGTGTGTGTGTGTGGAAGTAAATCACTTTAGGTGAGCGTGATCCAATTATAAAAAAATTTAATATGTGTATATATATGAATTTTTTCCAAAGTTTAGTTTAGTTTTCTTATATATATTCTCCTATTCTGTATATTATATTCTGATCTTGGGCTTACCTTGGAACCCTGTGTTACTGAACAATCTTCAATACTCACCGGAGCCACCACCACCACTCAAGTTATATATTAGTAACCTGTGGAAGACTTTAGCAGTAGTGTGGCGAGGGTGCCCGTATCATTAAACAACATCTTCCCTTGAATAGGGGTCGTCGTGTTTCAACCCGAGTTTTAAACTAAGTGAGTCCTTAGGGACACCGCAGTACTGTACTACTGTATACTGTCATTGGGGTTTTGTTGGAGCTCTGTAAGCTTTATACCTTATACCTACCAAGGTTAATCCGCAAGGCAGCTGGGCAATGGTTGGTATGTGCCAGGACGTGTCCACATGCTAGTGGGCCTATGCCTAGTACCACTGGGGCCCACTGCTACTCCGAGATCCCCAGCTAGGCTAGCCTTGGCCCACGAGGAACCCAGTTACCATGTATTGCCACGAGGAGGCACAGCAGAAGTCTTGGTGGTGAAGAGGCTGTCTACTGGCAGGGGAAGACTTCTGCAAATTGCTTCCCTGTTCGCCACGAAAGCTAGCCATTGGCAGTAGCTGAAAGAGAGAGGAAGCAAGCAGTGCTTATTCCTTAACACTAACATAATGCTGACACAATAGACGCATTTCACCACCCTGTGTGTGAACACGCATACACACACACACACACACACTTGTCAACCATCAGTGAGCCAAGACGTGCCCTGAAGGCGCTCTGGGTTTTGGCAACCAGGCCGAATCTGTTTGGCCCTGCCCCCCCCCCCTCTCCCTGCTACATCCCAACGCCCTCCCAGCCTTATTAGACACTCAAGTGATCAGTGCAATGATTGATTACTAAATAGTGTTCCGATAGTGCGTCCCAAGGAAAAGCACAAAAACACAGTAGTGACTAGATAGTGGGGCACTGTGTCGGTCACCTTCAAAGTGCCAGTGACAAGGACCACCGGGTGTTTACATACATCGTGGATACTGTGTCGGCGATCCTAAGCGCCAGATACAAGGACTCACAGTGTTTACGACTGACAAACATTAACAGATGTCTGCCAGTGTCAGTGGCCCTCTAAGTGCCGCCAGTGAGTTTATGGCCACCGGGGACAAACACTTCCGTCCGTCCACAACAACTGATATCAACAGATGGCCTCCAATTACTTACTCCCGACGTTCTCTGTACCTTCTAAAGCGTGGGAACGGTTATCCTGATGGCAGTGTTATCGCGCGACTCAAGTCACTGAACGTATTCCATGTGTGCAGCCGTAGACAGGGGCGTCATGAACAAAAGTCCATAAGAACCATAACCTCCACCAGGAAACCCCTGACAGACAGTAAAAGAATTTGAATTAGCAAAACGTCTGGACAAACTGAAGTTAAAACGCTCCACCACTCCCATTGACTTACCAATGAAACTCTTCAAGGAGCTCTCCCCGGAGCTAGCTAAATCCCTCTGCTCCATCATCAAGCCAGATGCCCAGCTGACTGGAAGACTTCATATGTGTCACCAGTACCCAGGTTAACCAGCCCACAATCCATAAATCAGCTACGACCCATTGCAATCACCTCAATACCCAGCATAATCTGTGAAAGTTTTGTGTTTGACTGAGCTTATGCTGATATTGCAGGCACCGTAGATCCTCAGCAATTTGGTAATATGAAATTTTCTTCCACCACTCACTGTCTTGTCAGCTTTCGACTATATATGCCGCCATTTGGAGAAACAAAAAACGTCTATAGCTGTCCTCTTCATTGAGTTCACCCAAGCATTCGACCTAGTCGACCACAATTTAATCATCAACAAAGCTATCGACCTCGGGTTTCGAAGAAGTCTTATACCACGGCTTACAGACTTCCTCAGTAACCGACGCCAAGCTGTACGCTTCCGAGGGGCTGTCTCCACCTTTCAGTTACTCACCTGTGGCGTCCCCCAAGGCACCAAGATGGGACCACTATGCTTCCTTATGCTTATCAATGATGCCCTAAGAGAAACCCCTGCTCACTGGAAATATGTCGACGCCTCCACCATTGGGATCAGTGTCAACAATTCTGCTCCCGACTTTACCGCCCTTTAGGATTTATTGAACAGTCTCCAAAACTGGGCCACCAACAACCACGTCACCATCAACCATACCAAGACCATGGCTATGCATATCAACCTCTCCTCCGACGTTGTCCCACCCCCTACCATTACTTTAGGTCCCAACACACTTCATGTTGTAGATTCCACTAAGCTCCTCGGCGTCACCATAGACAACAAACTAAATTGGAAACCACACGTCAGTGAAGTTGTCAAATCCTCCAGTTTCCGTCTGCACCTCCTCCGCCGACTCAAGTCCCTCGGAGTTCCTGCCCCCGAGCTCATCAGTGTTTACTCAACATTCATACATCCCAAGCTCACCTATGCCTCACCTACCTGGTCTTCCTCCCCAATTGCCGCACAACGTAATCACCTAGAAAAAGTGCAAAAGAGGGCATACAAGATTATTCTCTCCCCTTTCTACTCCACATATCAAGAAACGCTCATTACATTGACCCTCTCGGCTCTCACTGACCATCACTGTATGTATATTATGTATGCTGGATTATGTATTATGTATGTATATTATGTATGTGCTCCATTTATATTTATTCAGCCTAGCTAGCAGCGTGTGGCAATGTTATTACCATATCCCACACGCTTAATTAATGTGCCTGGCGACGTATGGAAGCTGCTAATGTATCACTTGCCATACGTCGTCTATGGTAGTTGACCCGGACCTTAGCTAGGGAGCAGTGCTACCCACCTCTGTGTACATACTCTTATCCAGTAAACCGAACCTACAAAACTATACAGGTGTTTGTGTTCTCTCCTGTATATAGAACTTATTACCCAGAACATCTAACATGGCGCAGTGCGTAGTTTTACTGGATTATTACGAGTGATTAGTGCAAGTTTGTGGAAAGCCGGCTGATGGATCCCCGCCTTGGGTCAACCCCGCGTCATCCCTCGAAGAATTTCGCAACTTTGAGCAGTGTCAGTGACAGTGATTTTCTGTGAAGTGTTTAGTGCATTGTGTGTTTCGTGCCATTCATGTGTGACCTTGTTCGAACGGATTTCCAAGGTATACGGCATGTTCTGGGCATTTGTGGGGTGTAGAGCTCAGCGCACCCTCCTCTGACCGTTTACAGAGAGCGACTGAGCTACTCCTATCTCCACCCCCCTCCCTCACAGCGCCGCCTCCACCCCCCCTCACAGCTGGGGCGAGACGCTCTGCCTGCCTGGGACACACACACATACATGTACTAACACTTGCTGACCGCGCGGTTTCTTATATATATTTTATATATATAACCTACTTATCTGTGTATTTAATTAAATTTTTTGTCTGAAATCTTGTTGATACGACGGGCTGACCGGTCAACACTGATTTAAGACACAGTACACAGATAAAGTAGTTATGTCTCATGCCTTACGTAGCCGTGGACCCAGCGCCTGGATGAGTCAAGCGGATGATAGTCCCCCAGAGATGGATGACCAGGCTGACCATGACACCCCAGCTCCCACAACATCGCGCAGCCCTTCACCTCACCATTCAGCGTTATCTCCAGAGATAATTGCCTTAATGAAGTTTATGAGAGATGAGAGACGCGAGGATGAAGCTCACAGACGTTTGGCGGATGAGCACAGAAGGCAAGCAGAGGCAGAACGAGACCACCAACGGAGAATGGAAGACAGTGCACGGTTTGAAGCCTTGATATCTCGCCTCACTGTTAACCAAGCCCCTGGCTCTAACACTGCCTCGGTACTGAATGGTTCAGATACCTCATCCATGCTTCCTTCACGCCCCCCAGCCCCACCTAAAGCAGCAGCTCAAACACCGCCCATCTTGGAGCCTGATGTAAATTTCCAGACTTTTCGCGAATGGCGGCGGCGGTGGGCTGATTATGCTACAATGGTGGATCTCCAGAGTTTGTCACAGCCTAAACAACTCATCCAGCTGCGTATGTGCCTGTCCTTGGAAGTTCAGCGTGTCTTAGAACATACGTTGCAGGTACCCCCAACCTCTTCGCTGTCTGTAGAGGAGGTACTGGACGTTCTACAACGGCACATCAAAGGACAGCAGAATGAAGCTCTGCGCAGGAGGGAATTGTTTAGCTGCAGACAGATGGAGGGTGAGTCTTTTGACGCTTTTTATGTACGTCTTAAGAGAGCCTCGGAAGAGGTAGATATATGTTTAGGCCACCACCAGCAGTGCGAGGAGACCCAGTTGAAGCAGGTGATCCTGATGGGTGTTAAGGACGAGGAACTTGTCCAACGCCTCACCTCCCTCGACTCTTCCTCTTCTCTTCAGGATGTGTTGACGATATGTCGCTCCTATGAGGCTGCCAGGTGTGCCACCTCTGCCATCCGAGCTCCCCCTACAGCTGTACGCGCTGTGTCCCGGTACAAGAAGGACAAGAAGTCTGCTCCTACGCCTTCGCCCACCACGTCCACGCCCGGTTCATTTTGTAACAACTGTGGTAAGCAGCACGGAACACAGGTGTGTCCAGCTGCTCAGTCTACCTGCAACAGTTGTGACCGTATGGGCCACTGGTCGCTCACAGTGCGGTGCCCAGCTAAGTACGTACAGTGCAATGTGTGCGGTCGTCTGGGCCACTATGACAAGTGTTGCCCTACCCACGAACCCAAGGGACAGCGTCGGCGGAAGCTTCGGCGCCCTTCTACCAGTGAGGGCCGCCCACAGTCGCCAAATCAGAGGCACGACGACCCTGGACAAAGCCCGACCCATTTTAGGAGGGTGTACTCCTCGCATCCCAGGACCAAAGTCCCCCAGTACATCAGCGTCATCGTGACCTACGGCGGTGTGTCATCCCGTCTTCAGATGTTGCCCGACACCGGCGCTGATGCTACAGTCATCGGTCCCCAGCATTTGCGATGCTTGGGGCTCTCTCCAAGCGATCTAGGACCGCCTCCCGAGGACCTCTGCGTCACGGCAGATGGTTCACAGATGGCCCCAGCCCTGGGTTCACTCTATGCACATGTCACCTTTGGCAACAGGTCGTGTCAGGCCTGGATTGACGTGCATAATGGTGTCCCGACTCCCTTGCTGTCCTACGGACATTGTCAAGAGTTGGCCATCATCTCCCAGGACTTCCCAACACCGATTCTCGAGGTAAATCACGCCAACAGGGTGCACGAAGGGAGCAGCAACTACCCTGCTGCCGCCCTACCCCTACCTCTGGCCAGTGACACCTCTCCTTCGGTAGTTGTCCCTGCTGCATCACGTCCCCACGCCTTGGCTCGCCTTCACGACAGTCACCGTGGAGCTGAGGCCACCAAACGACGTGCACGACAGACTGTGTTCCGGCCTGGCATCGACCCCGACATCTCCAATGCTGTCCAGGTGTGTAAGCCCCGCCACGTATTACAACCCAGCCAGCAGCAGGTACCCTTCATGAGTGACGACAACCCCACCCGCCCCTTTGAGTCTGTGTCGGCCGACTTTTTCTGTGTGTCAGGAAAGTCCTTCCTGGTTATCGTCGACCGTCTCTCTGGTTGGCCGGTTGTCATCAAGGGCGGTAATGACACGACGTCTGCCGCCACCATCAGCAAGTTCCGCCACTACTTCCGTGACGTGGGCGTTCCTGTACGCCTGCGAACCGACGGAGGGCCTCAGTTCACAAGCCGGGACTTTGCTGCGTTCCTTGACCGATGGGGAGTCCGGCATGTGTTGTCATCGCCCCATTACCCGCAGTCCAACGGCCACGCTGAGGCTGCTGTCAAATCCCTGAAGCACCTCATCCTTAAGGTGGCCCCTTCTGGGAACATTGACTGCGAGGCCTTCGACCGGGGTCTTCTTGAACTCCGCAACACACCTAACTACACCGGACGCTCCCCTGCCCAGGTTTTGTATGGACGCCCCCTTCGTTCTTGTGTCCCTGCTCACCCTCAATCCTTCTCCAAGGAGTGGCAGGCCAAGACAGAGGATTGTGATCGCCGAGCCGCCGAACGTGTTCAGGACGTCGTCGCCCGCTACAACGACCACGCCAGTTCTCTCCCCAGGTTGAGTGTCGGCACCCAAGTCCGTGTTCAGGACCCGACCTCCCTACGTTGGGACAAAGTAGGCGTAGTCATGGGTCTCGGCAGGTCACGGGACTACCAGGTGCGGTTACCCAGTGGTCGTGTGTGGTGGAGGAACCGCCGTTTTCTCCGCCCCGTAACACTGCCTTCTGCTGGCCCCGCCACCAGTGTTGAGTCCCATACCCTTCCCAGTGATGAAGTCCCTCGACGCTCAGAACGGATCCAGAAGAAAAGGTCCGCTCAAGACTTTGCTATGAGCGTATAGGGGGGAGGGAGGTGTATGTATATTATGTATGCTGGATTATGTATTATGTATGTATATTATGTATGTGCTCCATTTATATTTATTCAGCCTAGCTAGCAGCGTGTGGCAATGTTATTACCATATCCCACACGCTTAATTAATGTGCCTGGCGACGTATGGAAGCTGCTAATGTATCACTTGCCATACGTCGTCTATGGTAGTTGACCCGGACCTTAGCTAGGGAGCAGTGCTACCCACCTCTGTGTACATACTCTTATCCAGTAAACCGCACCTACAAAACTATACAGGTGTTTGTGTTCTCTCCTGTATATAGAACTTATTACCCAGAATACCTAACAATCACCACCACCTCATCTGCAAATTTAGTGAGAAGCTTCTGCACCATCCTCGACACCGGGTCCTACTACCAGCCGAGATCCCTCGTCCGAGAATTGCTGTTCGACACCACAACTGCATCCAGCCCATACGAGCACGAACTGATCGCTATAAGAACAGCCCAGTCTCAACCCTTGTAAAAATTATCAATAGCACGTAATCAACCAGTGTATTCACTCCCAGTCAATCTTACTTTTTGCACTGTAACTCTGTTGAAATGCCCTGTAGTTTGAGCTTCTCCCCACCTAGTTATTATATATCATATTTGTATCACTTAAGTTACTTGTATATTATTTGTAAATCAAGAGACCCATTCCCCAATTATGTAACTGTATATTTTCATCCTTCCGGCTTCCATGCCCTTTCAATAAACCGTTAATTATTATTATTTATTATTATTATTATTACACACACACACACACACACACACACTACTACTACTACTACTACTACTACTACTACTACTACTATTTTGCTTTCACTCTGAATCGAGCATGACGATCATCAAGCTTTGACAAAATGATATGTGCAGTTATAGATGTCACTTACGTTGGAGGGCTCTAACGAGCCTTAAAAGGCCGATGTGGGGGCACATATGGGGGGCTACATCCAGTGCATGAGGGGTGGCGGCAGTGTTTTTTCGGCTCTGGCGCTTGTGTGCCATGTTATGCAGTCGGGCTTACTCGAAAGTATTGACACCTTCTCGTGTTACGGTGTGGAGTAATCGTCTCCCTGGTGAAGGGGTCGATTTGGCACTTTTTCAGGTTTGTCTTAAGACCATCCTTATACCTTTCCCGTTGACCGCCAGCGTTACGTTTACCATTTTATGGGCCATGGTACAGTAGCTGATTTCACAGTATACTGTTGTCCATGCGGGTAACAGCCAATCCAACGTAGTTGTTCACAGCTAATGGCAGCCTTGATGATCCTACAATTGATGTAAGCGAAAATTCTCTTTTCTTTCCAGCGAAATGTGTGAGCCAAGGTACTGAAAGTGGTTAACAATAGAGAGGGTAGGACTGTTAACCTGGATGGATGGTGGAGGTGTGGCTGAACCAGGGACAGTCTGGAAGAGACTCTGAGTCTTATGTATGTTCACCTTAAGGCCGAAGTGTGCATAAGTGTTCAGGATCTCCCACAGGTCGCGTTTAGTGTGAGCGACGAGGGTGAGGTCGTCTGCATACTGAAGTTTAGTGATGAAAGCGGTTGAACATCTTCGTCTCTGCCTGGATTCGTCCTGTGTCGAAAAAGTCCCTGACTGGAAGTCCACAATCCGCCTGCTTAATTGGTGCTGACACAAGAAAGGAACCAAGAAAATGGAAAAGAGAGTTGGTGCCATTACATATTCTTGGTTTATTCCAGTTTGGATAGGGAAACACTCGGTCTGGGTGCCATTGTGCAGGACACTGCCCTTAATGCCCTCCTCCAGAGGGCTTCCCTGTTGAACGAGTCGAAAGCCTTATTAATGTTGATGAAGGCCATGTACAAGTCACGACGTTGTTCTCTGCATTTTTCCTGTATCTGTTGGGCAGCATTTGTGTACGAATATATATGTGTGTATATTACAGTATATTGGGGTGAGTTTTATATAAAACTAGGGTGCTAATACAAAGGCCCAATAATCCAAGGTTGGGTAGGTAAAACTAATTTTTCTGTTTTCTTAGACACAGGTGCTAAAGTTAATGTCTTTGACTCACATTCCCTTTCGTCCTTGGCTAGTGACTCTTACTCTTGGGTGAATTTAACTCAAGCCAGCATTACAGGTATTGGCGGTCCAGCTGTTAAGGTCACAGGAGCCATCCTACTTAAAGTCAAAATAGGGAATTTTTTTTTAGAAAGTACCCTTCCATGAGGACACATAATGCATCCCGCAGACAAAGCAAATGCCCTAATGAATGGAAAACCGCATTTGTCACCCCTATCCCCAAGGTCCCCACCCCACAGTCCCCTAGTGACCTCAGGCTAGTTGCCATTACCCCCATTCCCAGTCTACTCTGTGAAGACTTTGTTTTTGAATGGGCATTTGCTAGTATTTATCAGTCAATTGATCCACAGCACTCTGGCAATATGAGGACTTCCTCTACTTCACACTGCTTAGTTAGCTTCCTGGATTTTCTGCACAAAAACCTGGAGAAACGTAAGACATAATTGGCCGTTGCCCTTGTTGATTTCATTAAGGCTTTTGACCTTGTTGATCACTGCATTTTTATCAACAAGGCCATTGCACTAGGGCTGCCCACAAACTTGGTCTCATGGCTCACTGATTTCCTGAGTGAGCGTCGTCAGGCAGTGAGGTACCAGGGTTCTGTCTCCACATTCCAGCACCTCACCTGCGGTGTTCCCCAGGGGACCAGGATGGGACCACTGTGCTTCCTAATCCTGATCAACGACGCTCTATCGGACACACCTCGCAGGTGGAAGTACGTGGATGACTGCACTGTGGGGGTTACAGTGGACAACACCTCACCGGACTACTCATCGCTACAAGGCACCCTGGACAGGCTACAGGCATAGACTATGGAGAACAAGGTCACCATGAATCACACCAAAACCATAGTCATGCACTTCAATGCCGCCACTACTACAGTGCAAGCTCCAGCAGTTACAGTGGGTGCCCATCCTCTCCAGTTAGTGCAGTCTGCCAAACTCCTGGGTGTAACTATAGATCACAAACTGGACTGGAAGGCCCATGTAAACAACACAATCAAGGCAGCCTCGTATCGACTCTACATGCTACGACGACTCAGGTCACTTGGGGCACCCACGCCAGAGTTGAGGACTATCTACAAAGCATTTTTCTCCCCAAATTAACGTATGCATCACCAGCGTGGTCGTATTCTCTCAACTCTACCCAACAACGTCAGCTAGAGAAGGTACAGAAGAGGGCCTGCAGAATCATGCTCGGGCTGCAACAATGCTTTCTACTGATGCCTCTGTGGACATGGTCAGTGAAGATGAACAAACACAAACAGAAAATGGTGGTGATGTCGAGTGTAACCAAAGTGTGTCGTTGGCTGCCACTGACTTACAACAATTGTTGAGACGTACATGGTCTAGAAATGTTTCAAAAGCGTTATGTGGCCTACTGCCTGCCGAATTGACAAGCAGCGCAGAAAAGAACAATATCATACAGTGCATTTTGCTTCTTTCCAAATACATTTCATAATGGCCAGTGTTAATACCAGACAAAGATAGAGAGCGGTGAAGGTAATGAGTTGGAACATCTCATCCCTTAGAAAACGATACCCTGACCTACACCACAAAGTTGTGACTGAGGACATCGATATTGTGTGTCTGCAGGAGTGTCTCACACCTAATGGTAAGCCCCCACCCAGTCTGCCCAATTATGTGTATTATGATCCAAGTTCTACTCACACATGTTTGATGTATGTTAAGAAGTCATTCCGGCATGTACCTCTTGTATCCAAAAAGACTACGAACCTTCAGTACCATAGGATCACTATCCACCTGGGCAACTCCACACTCAACGTGCTAAACGCCTATGCTCCCTCACATCAGCTTCAGTACACAGATCTCCCAGACTTTTTACACACTGAGCCCACTGTCCTGATGGGTGACCTGAATACTAGACACAAGAAATTAGGTGACTTTCACAACTAACACCAATGGTAGGAGACTTATCTCACTTCTCAGCGCATATGAAGATGTTCAAATTATAGGTAATAATGAACGAACACACATCTATGGCGGGGGTCTTGACAAGTGTATTGGTTTTAATATTTCATACACAACTCATAGCTCTGATGTTGTCACTGATCTTATGTCTGACCACAGCCCAATCCAAGCGAGTATACATGTAGCCAATGACACCCCCACTGGTGGTAAACTCAACAGACGTAGAATCACAGTCAAGCAAGAACATGAAAGCCAGTTCATAGACTTCATCCATGACTGGTACAAGAACTACAAGCCTGACAACTACCAAAGTTTCCATGACGATCTGATAGATAGGACTTATGCATACTTCACCAACAATGCCTCCACCAAAAAAAGGAGAAAACGTGGTCAGCATAATAGGAACAGGCAACAGCAGTGCTATAAAGAACCTGAGCTGAAAAAACTCAGGGCTAGGGTCAGGAGATTGGGTAAGGGTTACAAACAAATTAGAACACCTCAAATGTTACAATTGTATCAAGCTTCCCTTGCTGCTGTCAGGGAACGTGTAAACGAACTCAGACAAAATGCATGGGAGACATATGTCAACAGCCTGAACCAACACACATCCCTCAGCAAAGCCTGGAAAGACAAACACAATCAGAGGTAAAAACAGTAGACACGTCTCCCATCCAAACCCTCTGCAAAAGTCGAATGAGCTAATAACAAGTGGGCTCATGTGTCTAGCTATGACATGTTACCAGCTTGGACTCGGGGACTCCTTGATGCGAAGTCTGTAGAGAGAAGTAATCTTATAAACTTTATGCTGGGCAAACAGCACGATGAGTGTGATGTTCCATATACTGAGTGGGAGCTTGACGCCGCCCTCGCCAGAGGTAGGTCTACTTCCCCTGGAGAGGACGGAGTCACCTACAACATCGTTAGACTACTAAGGCGTGTGCCAGGCAATCCATTGTTGGTATTGTACAATATGAGTCCTGCCGAGGGCCAACTACCCACATCATGGACCAGCAGTATTGTTGTACCAATACCGAAACCAGGACAGCCTGATGCTTTTCGTCCCATATCACTAACCAGCTGCCTGTGTAAAAACCTTTGAGAGGATGGTTCTTGGCAGACTCTTATATAGAATCAGAGAACACATGTCTCCTAACATAAATGGCTTCACCCATGGTAAAGGTGTACATAATTGCATCACCACATTCCTAACTGTGCATGGTGATGAAAGGCACATATACACCACATTTCTTGACCTAAAATCGGCATTTGATATTGCCAATAGGCAACTTATATTGTACGAACTAGCCACAATGGATATAGAAGGTAGGCTATTACACTGGATAAGTGGTTACCTAACCAACAGAAGGGCTGCTGCACTGTTTCAGGGTTACAAAAGTGAAGTTAAAGATATGCAACTTGGTACCCCTCAAGGTGGAGTACTTAGTCCCGCTTTGTTCAATGTTCTTATGAATGCATTATTAAATTTAATACCAGACAACCCCAGCAATATCTCAATCAGCTATGCTGATGATATTCTTATACATACCAAAACTCATCGTTAAATGCAAACCACCCTGAACCATGTATACGCAGCCTGTGAGAACCTTGGTCTTATTATCTCCACTGAGAAAACTAAGGTGTTCAACAAACAAGCTGGTAACCGCAAACGCGGCCCCGCCAAGTTCAAGATAGGTAACAACACTATTGACTTTGTTTCTTCTTTTAAATATTTTGGTGTTTCCGTCCCTTGTGCCCTACCTGCCATACAACAGCTAACCCGCAATGTACTGACAGACTGAGACCTCTTAGAAGTGTAGCGGGGTACAACCCGCACTATGGTGCTAATATTAGAATTGCTAAAACAATGTACCTAGGCTATATAAGATCTCTGATAGATCACCACGCACCAGCCCTGGTCCTTCGTGACGGGAAAGGCGTTGACAAGCTCGAGAAAATGCAAAATAAAGCCATCAGAATTATCCTAGGATGTCCCATGAGCACTAAAATACTTAATATGAGGAAAGAACTAGGTATACCCAGTGTTAAAGATAGAATAATTGAAGTCAACCTCATGATAGCCCTGAGGCTTCTGCGTGGTGATCCTGATAACATTGTTTCCTTAAAATTGCTAGAATGTATGAACCATGGGACTGCTGAGTATAAATGGATCCAAACTACAGCTACACATATGAAGATATTTGGACTAGACCACCTGTACAAAGTTGAGACACAACAGCGCTTCCTGCCACCCTGGCGGACAGTTCCCTTCGATATCACAATACCGACATATCCGCCTAAAAAATTAATTATACAAAGCATTTATCTCCAACACACTGCCAAATTGAGAGCTTTTGAACACATACACACTCTACAGACTGATGATAATATCACACAGACCATCTACACTGATGGATCTCTTAACACCGCCTGTGGGAGGGCTGGAAGTGCTATAGTTGTGACTCAACCTGACGGTAATATACTTGAGAAAGGAGTTAGAATTAACAACTGGGCATCCACTCTACAAACTGAATTAGTTGCCATACTCACAGCTATTAAATTCATTGAAACCACTGTTACTGACAGTCTCATCATCACGGACTCTCCATCCTCACTACTTGCCCTTGACACCCTCGACTCAGGTTGTCACGCTCTTGTCTCTGAAGCCAGACACAAATATGGGTGCCTTGTTGACCGGGGTGTCAAGGTCAAACTGTTGTGGATCCCCTCTCACATAGGCCTCATAAAACATGACAGAGTTGATGCCCTCGCCAAACTAGCGTCTAACAAAGACACCGTTGAATACAATTTGGGTCTGTCAAAAAGAACCCTTAAAACTGTAATTAGGAAAGAACTTATTGATGAGTTTGACGCAAGTAGACTAGTGCAAACAGGCACTAGTCGATCCATAGTTTACCATGATGAGATGTATCAAGTGAAACATGTATATGGAGCAAGTAATAAGGTCACTAGATTACAAGATGTTGTAACCGCTAGATTAAGGTTAGGATGTAAGTACCTATGGCAGTATGTTCCTCAAGCAGATGTAAACAAGACTAAATGTAAAGTGTGTGGCCAGACATATGGCCACACACTTGAACACTACGTGAAGATAGAACCTTTTAGGGACAGGTCCAAGCACACTGTGTGTGAAATGGCACAACACTTCATCTCTAATGGCAAGATAGCCGACATATTTAGATTGTGTCCACTTTTTTGCACTTAGTAACTACATCAGTTCTCATGTACAGAACCAAATACGCAATGTGCTTGAATACTTCTCACGTAAATGTGAATAACAAAGTGTGAGGTCAGACATACTGCCTCACACGCCTGTACTCACGCATTTGTGAATAAGTTACCCTTTATGTATAGAACTAAACAAATAATGTAATTGAATGCTGTGTAACATTCAGTGCCATAATATCCTGGCAACGGGGGTTAATTATTATGACCCGTTGTAAACTCTACTCTGTAATCCTTTTGCGCTTCCGCTCACAGGATGAGTGTGGGGTGCACAATAAAGTAGCCGCTGTAAGCGGCAAAATCAAAATCAATCTCTCCACCCTGGAAATGCTATCCCTCAGTGACCTCCACCACCACGCACTAGCAGGATTTAGCAGTGGACTACTGCACCACCTCGTCATCGCAACCTACTGCCACCGGCAGTCCCCCGCCCACCTTGCCCAGTCCGCCACTACAACAAAATTCAGCCCATAAGAGCCTGCACTGATACATATAAGGACAGCACCATCCCATCTATTGTTAAAATAATAAACAGCTCCTGATTTATGTACAGTACTGTACAGCCCTGTAAATGTATCGAATGTGTATTATTATGTCTAAATCACATGTAAGTTTGTATATTTTCAGCCGCCGGCTGCAACTCTATTAATAAACCGTTTATTATTATTATTATTATTATATTATTGTTATTATTATTGTTATTATTATTATTATCATTATTTTTATTCTAAAATATTTACTATTCCTCATGAGAATCTTATTCTTTTTGATAAAGAAATGATTGGATTATCAGCTTTTGTTAGACACCCTACTAATTCAGCTAGTAGTTACAGATTGATTGACTCATCGACTGAAGCACAGGATGTACACCCACTAAAAAAAATATTCGGAACCCTTACGGCGTAATACAATATGACACGGATGCCGAATAATTTTTTAGTGGGTATACACTCGGTAAAAAAAAATTACTGTACAGGTGGGGGTCCGATGATTTTCCAACTGAACATTCCCGTTGTGTCGCGTAGGTTGGTAGGCCTGAATGTGACCCATTTCATACTTAATTTGGTAGGCCGAAATCAGCTATTTTACTGACTATATTGAATTACTTTGTTACAGTATGACTGGAGAATGTCAGTATATCTAGATAAATGTAACTGTATGTTATATTAAATGATCCACACACCGTGGACAACAATAACTATGGAAGTGGATGAGTTGCCATGAAGTAATGCATTATATGTTTGACAGAATTAGTGGATATAGTAAGGGTATAAGTTTATTTTGCAACCGAATTTCGAATTTGTATTTGTATTGCTACTTCACTTTGGGCTAATGCCACATTATGTCATTCTTTATTCGTATTGGAAAATATACCATGCTGTTCCGAAACATCTGAATAGCTCCACAGATTCGTATGCAGTCATAATTGAACCCGGCCCAACGACGTTTTACCATACGGTCGATAATTCCGGAAAGTCTAGTTCGGGGTACTTGGTTCTAACTACAGGGGCGAACATAAACACCTGTAGAGTTCTGTAGGTTCTTATTAACGGAAATATACAGGAGTGCGCTTACAAGTGCGGGTAGTCCTTACACTCCTATAGGGGTCAACTGACCTCACTCTGACCTCTCAGGCGACATGTGGTAAGTGGTATACTCGCAGCTTTCAGATGTCGCCAGGCACATTTATCTAAGCGTGTGGTGACATGAAACAGGGGCATTGCCACACGCTACTGACTAGAGAAATAATGTGTATATATAGAGTACATACATGGTATACATACAACATACATAATATACATACAGGGTTTCGTTTCAGAGTGCTGATCACTTGTTTCTAGCACCTGTGGCCGAACCCATACACGAGGAGGGTTTTGCGAGGAATGCCACAGGGGCCTTTTTGAAACACTTCGTTTGTAGTATGTTTGTTTCGCGCAGGAATTGTAATGCTAGGGTTTTTTTTTTTACCGAGTGTAAGTAGCAAAAACAAATATCTGTACATACTTTGTGGGAAACAATATGAAAACATGGACGATAAATTTTGGTATATCAGGGCTGTCACGAGTCACACGTAAAATTTCGGAGCATATCGACCCCCACTTGCACAAACAGTTGTTTTAGCTATTGTATTTACAATGAAAGACAAAAGTCGTGTGGTGAAATTTGGTGAACACATGTGCCGAAGGGCTAAAACTTTTGGTACATGTCCCCAGTAATACACATTGGCAGATTCCTTCGACAGAGGACGGACAAAATTCAGTTTCTCATACGACTGAGGGTAACTATACAAACACTAATCATTGCTACTTCTAAGAACTGTCAGAGTAAACTTGTACATGAAATCCACCTTCCTTCTAATCAATTAACCAGATGCTACAATGAAGTTAGATGCAGATTGGTTAGCAAAATGTGGTTTTAACCCAACTAATCAAATTGTCAAAATTTGCTGTCTCACTGAACCATCTTCGGTCACAGCGAGAGGGATTAACATCGACTGCTCACTACATCCGAGTCATGATGGTATATGTTAGTTTACTTGTCTAGTACACTGCTGTACCCTCAACGTCATATCCTTAGTTGTGGCTAAATGACGTTGGGCGAAGCCATATTAAAATTGCGCACCAGAAATCATTCACTCTCCGACTCCCATACAATAAATTTGCGTCGTTCGTCGAGCTATCATGGACAACATTGGCATATCTGTCTTTTGTGTGTGATTGGGCATACACCAGTGATACTGGGCATTTATTGTTACTTGTACGTGTGAATATATGAAGTTCATTTTTTCACTCTATGTTTGCCTTTGAACCTGTCATCAAACATAATATCGAGGTCCTTCATCAAACACAAACTACTTACATTAATTCCAATTACGCTAAGTAGTTACAATTATGACCGTGGTCCCTGGGATTGCTTACTAATAATGTGCGTTGGAATGACTAATTAAGTGTCTGGTGCGATCTGGTGCTGTCAACAGAATCGTCGTTCCAAGAAGGAGTCTTTTCTCTTTTTCAATTAAGACCTTCCAGAAGGTCTTACACACACACACACACACACACACACACACAGAGTCAGGCTCGCACAAAGAGAGAGCTCAGCAACTTCTTCAGGGGACAGGAAACATCTCCTACGTGACATGCTGAATGCTTGCAAGTCAGACGATAATGGAAGCAGGGTCGTGTGGTGTGTGCCAGCGCTGCCGGGCAACTTGTACTGCATGTAATGCACGTATATCCGTAATTGGTGCCAGCTGATACCTATTGTTTATCAAGCAAGGATATATCCGTGATTTCCGCCAGCCGATTACTATTGTTTATCAAGAATACATCCGTGATTGACGCTAAACGGGTTAAGGAGGGAGGTGTTATTATGCTGGACATGAGAGGAAAAGCTTGAGGATCCAACTGGTGCCTGACCATCGACCCGTGCCCCCCGCCCCCCTTTTACTTAATCTACTAACTTGGTGTTCCGGACCTTATGTTCTTAATCGTTGAATCAATATATGGTCCATGGTTCGACTTCATGGTTATGTGTTCCGAAGTTCCGTATCACTGTTGTTCGTATCTCGAATGTACTTTTAATGGAGCAGTACCTGAGGGAGGAGGGTAGAGCATTCATGGATGGCACGAAGGTATGGAGCTGGTGGACACTGGAGCCGGTTGTGGTTGACAGCAAATTGTGTTACTCTGCCTTAAAATGTAATGTAAGTTTAAAAATATTAATGTACCTTGGTATATTGTAGGATTTGGGTGATTATTAGCGCATAGGTTATGATACTTATGTACAGTATCTGTATGTTGTATGAGTGTGATGAGTGTTAATGTTTAATAATTATTGATGGTTGTTGAATTTTATTGTAAATATATTGTACATTCAGATATGGTAATTACTACTTCGCTCCTTTCGCCTTAGTAATGTTGAATAGTGCAGGAGCAAAATTATGGTAAACATGGAAATAAATTTATGGAAACGAAAACTTATAGCAAGATCTGTAACTGATTAGACACAAACAATTGCTAGAGTCGGCCTTAGCAATTCTATTAAACTCTGAAAATTTTGAGTTGTTAGTCATAATAATATAAGTACTAACGCTATATTTTGTCGAAGAGGCAGAATTCTCTTTAAGAGTACATGAACAGAATGTTGGTAAAGATACAGAGTAGAAATGGAGAAAGCTGAGTGACTGGGCAAGATATTAAAAAAAGAAATGAGAAAGAGATGAAATGTGGAGGAAGTTATACGAGTATATTATATAAACTTTATACTATAAAGGGATAGCGTTGGCAGCATCAGGTGTCGAGTGTCATCTTACGGGTGGTAAGGCATAGTCTACTCTATGGTGTTGAAAGTCATCATATTTGTGGTACTCCTTGAAATCATTATTGATTATATATAATGAATGACAAACTCCAAATTATTTTCTGCCTTGCTCATCAACTAAAATTCATTGAAACTTCCAATAATACATAAAGTGAAAAAAAAATCCATATTTAAAAATATGAATCTGTATTTTTCCGACGAAATCTTAAAGTTGCTGGATATTCTAGCCGGTATTTTTGTTTTAGAAAGTAATGAAGAATTGGCAAACAGCTGATTAACAGTTTCCTTTCCCCCATCCCCGATGGGAATAATCAATGTACATGGAGGAGTTTGACGCTCTATCTCTCAATACTTCAAGAACATGAAATGGCCACGCTGGCCCCCTCCTACAACTACCCCACTCATCAGTGAGAACGATAAATGCAAAGGTAAACATTGCTTTTATAATAAGAAGTATTTCACTGGACTATTTCCATGAAGCATGTTGCTGGTCTGGTGCGTGTGTCAACGAAGCTGAAGTTTGTGTGCTCGCCCTCGACAGTGCTTCGATTTAGCGGTAAAGTAATATTTATCTATTCTCACGATTATCCTAGGCTCTCGGAGTTGAATTGGATTTGTTGGAAAATACTTTGTGCACATTAAAAATAAAAGCACAATTAATCATAGCTTCCTCAGATTTTTTTTCATAACTTCTTATTTTGCCGATGCATTCACTCCAAAAGTAAATTGCAAGAACCCAATTTTGAAATGACACTTACGGAAACTACAGTAAGTTTGTACTTTTGACAGCTTTAATTCTGGAATTTCCATGCAAAACCGTCTTTACTTGTGGAGTATTTCAATAGTTCATTTGATTATGGCAAGTTTCAAAATTAATTTCTAGTTTTGGAGGCCCATATTGTTTAAACAAAGAAGGTGCTGTGTTCTATGGCCTACTGCTAGCTGACTGAATAATAAGGAAGCAAATGTACCTTTATATAATAAATTATTATACTGTCTAACTAAGAAGAGGTGACAATGGGTCTCGGTAGTCATCCACCCCCCTTCGTATCCCACTTGAAGATTGGCTCTCAAGCTTATCCCATTTGAAGTTTAACCATCCTGATGCTAATAGGGAGGGCTAAACTCAAGATGACGGTAAACCTCACTAATCACCTGAAGATTGACCCCACAGCATATCTCACTTGACGTTTAACCTCCCCAACGTAACATGGAAGAGGGGCCAATGTTAAGCTGATCCATATATGCTAAATTTGCGAATGGTCTCGGTCTCGGCCTAGGTACTCCGTCTCGGACTTATTGATCACAACTAAATCATTGCTTTTAAGCTGGGAGAGAGTGTCGGGACCATGGAGAATGTCATCGTAGACCAAGAGGAGTGTGTAAGGGTGAATCAGGAAGAGAGTTAGAGTAAACAAGTGAGATATAGTGTCGATCAGAAAGAGAGAGAGAGAGAGAGAGAGAGAGAGAGAGAGAGAGAGAGAGAGTGTGTGTGTGTGTGTGTGTGTGTGTGTGGATTTTTTCTTTGGGAATGAAAAGGGTTCCTAAACTATGTATGTCTATCTCCTTTAATATCAAGGTAACTGATTGATGTCATTATTTTTTAGATTGACGAGGTATTTATTTTTCCTAAATGAATATAATCATACCATTACCAGGATATGCTGCAAGAGACACACACCTGGAGATACATAATATTATACCATGCTAGATATTAGTTTATACTCACGTGACACAGTTATGGTCAGATACTGTAACTCTTACCTGAAAAAGAAAAGATATATACTGTACTATACATTGTAGCTTTTGGTTGGCATAACTTATGATATATAGGCAGATAAACAATATACAAACTTCTATTTGAATAGCATACAGATGACAAATGGAGACGCGCTCCTACAATCCTTGGGATGGCACATTAACTTGCATTACATTTAACTGTCCTAGTTCTAACAAATACTTGCTTTCTTCCTTTACTCAAAACAATATAAAAATAAATTTTACAATGTCAAACCCCTCAAAGGCGTCTTTTCAAACAAAAACAGCACGAGGAAAATGAGCGTCAGATTTCCCATAATACCCCAAAATAATCTACTGATCACATATAGTAATCATTGAGGTACATCAATTAGTTCACTTGGAAAACTTGCATAAAAATAATTTAATACTCCTTTTCATCCTCATGCGTGCTAAAGTATGGTGAATTATATAAGTTTAATATTAAATTAATTTCCAAAATGGGAAATAGCCCTGAGGTTTTACATTACAGCCCCACCAGTGGGAGCTGCCTTGCGAGTCCCGATGATCCGGTGAGCCGTACCAGAAGTGGGCTTGGCCCTCCTTCCTTCCCTTCTCGGAGAAATGGGAAGAGTTTCCCAAACTTGGTTGGTCATCAGGGTGGGTCCAGACAAAATGGCTCTTATTCTGCTGCCGGTTCGAAAGCAAACCAGCAGCATCGTCCCCAGCCCAGACCACCGACGCTGGAATACTCTCCCACGTGTTTGCCATGCGTGATGTTCCATAATGCTGGGAGACGGGAGTCCTGGAGGTTAAGCGACGACGCACGCTGCGCCCTGCAGCTAGTAACACGCCTATTTGGTCCCATATTCCAGCTAGAAGGTCGGCTTGGTTGGTCCCGATCAAGTCAATTGACTGATCACAGTGTGGCTAGGGTCAAGTGGGGCACCAGGGAACCTGGCACTCCTATGGTCCAGGAGCTGCTGTCTTAGTCATTTGGTGGTTACCCGCATGTACTTCCCCGCTATTCCTGGGGTTACTGGTTTTTTATCTCTGGCATTGACCTACCCTTGTTGGGCTCCGTGGTGGATAGTGCGGTAAGGGAATGAAGTAATTTAGGTTATGTACGGAAGAAACAAACTCAAATAACCGGCCAGATACGCTCTCTGACGACCCTGCACCCCTCCCTGGACCTTCCTTTGGATCATAAATTGCTACATTGTGGCCTTATCAGATTTGAAAAAATGGCTCTGGATCACGACAAATATCCAAATATGAGAGTAGCAGGAGGTCCACTGGCCCCGGCATCCTTCATGACGCTTCTACCTGTGCTCAAGCAGATAGATTTTGCAAAATATCTTGTGCTCCCTACCGTGGAAGGCAAGCCTGTAATGGACCTGAACATTTTTGATGTCCACTGGTCATTAGTAACAATTTGTGGGAGAGAATAAAAAAATATCCACTCAGCAAGAAGTGAAGGTCTCCTTCCCCGAGGAGAGTGCTCGACTCCGTACCCTGACTGAGGTACCTGGTGTCCCAGTCTCCTGTACTTCGCATGTCACCTTCAACCAGTGTCGAGGAGTGGTATTCTCTAAAGATCTGCTCCAAGTCCAAAAGGTGGTGAAAGTGGATAGGCTCCGCAAGAAAGAAAATGGCGTTCTTAACCCTATACCAACTCTGTTATTGACATTTAACTGCTTCGGAATTTCAACCTCTATCAGGGTTGGCTGGTGCCTTGAAAAAAATAATACATTGAACAATAAACCATTGAATTATTAATTATTGACCTTTATTCTAATTTAACTATACGAAACAAATAACAATAAAAGTAACATAAGCTTAGATCATACAGGTGAATACACAAAAATTAGCAAATATGTTATAACCAAGGAAAACATCGCATCGCAGTTAAAAACAGAGTAATGAAGTGGAGGAGTAGTGGGTATCCCATACAGGCTGTACTCAGTGGGTGAGGAGCTACTCTGCTGAGACCTGTTTGTCATGTCCTCGGGACAAATGGTGAGGATGGTGAAGTATGATTTATTTATAGGGTGAGCGGATGTGTGGTTATGGTATATGGTTGCTGAATAATGTGAGTGTCAGGCTGGGAACAAATGTTCTGAAGATTGTAAACATACTGTAGGTATAATGTTAAGTAGTTTGGAAGTGAAAAATTTGCTGGAAGGTGTTGTTCATTGTCATGTGACACATGTGTATCTACAACTGAAGTGACAATGAGACTGCAAACAAATCAATTATTATTATTATTATTATTATTATTATTTTTAGTTGTTGTAGTAGTGTAGTATTAGGATATTTAATGTTAAGGTAAAAAAATTGGCGGCGAAGGTGTGGCTATTGGGGGAGGCTTGAGGCCACGTTGAAAAAAAAGTAGTAGTGTAGTAGTGTTATTATTATTATTTCTATTTTCATTATTAACTTCATAATTTCTGAATTTCAATGCCATGTGCAATAAAAATATGTACGCCAAAAAAAATTATATTTTTTTTTAAATTATCGGAGAAAAATTTAATGGAAGCTGGAAAATGAAACACAATTTAATGACACAAATGTAAACTAGATGGAATGGAAGCCTGTGGGAGAGAGAGAATAAGAAATATATTTTGGAATTATGAAAGGATCGGAATTTTGTAAGACGCTACAAATGTTTCATTTTTTCCTTGCTGCATATAGTAGAAAATAGCGTAATTGCTATGAATAAATCAGCATAAAAATATTTGTTTTATAGAAAGATAGATATGATAAAAAAACCGAATGTAATTAAGTTTGTGCTATGAAAAAGTTAATGGATGAGACCGGCATCATTAATGAAGGAAACAAATATTGACGGATTTAGATGTGAATGATGATGACAGATGTCACTGATAACAGTAGAAATGGAGAGAAAATATAATGAGAGACAACTCTGATATTTCTTTTAAAACCATTTTTTTTAACGTTCAGGTCGGCCTGTTATCTACCGGGTATAGTGTAAGCATCACTGTGGCATCCATCATCATTATAATGGTAAATCTCGCCATTCGCATTTCACGGCTTAATGACATTCTTGCCAACACAACGACTGCCGCAGGTACTGCATGAACGTGAAGATGGAAGCACAGCTAGGAGGAAAGCGAGACAGTTTTTGCTTCCTAATGCTCATACATATGCAAGTTTATCTAAATGCTGACGTGTGTAATATTTTTCACATAGAGGCTCCGTCAATCGCTTCTTTATTTCATTCATATGTCAATGAGAGGCATCAATGGCGAGAGGTAATATCTGTTTATACGTACATATAAAAAAATGGGGTTTATACATACGAAGTAAACTTCTGTATTTTGTTATTGTAGAAAAATTATTTATTATCTACAGTATATCTTCTGTACCAGTAATCAACGAATTAATAAGTATTTTAGCTCTGGGCACAGTGTGAACAGGATACTGTGTAGGCTCATGAATATTAATTGATTTTAATGCATCAACTTGGTTTACCGAGTTTAGACAATTAGATCAAACTGGTGATCCTCATTAAATGAAGAAGTGGTGATCCTTACTAAATGAAATAGTGGTGATCCTTACTAAATGAAGTAGTGGTGATCCTTACTAAATGAAGTAGTGGTGATCCTTACTAAATGAAGTAGTGGTGATCCTTACTAAATGAAGTAGTGGTGATCCTTACTAAATGAAGTAGTGGTGATTCTTACTAAATGAAGTAGTGGTGATCCTTACTAAATGAAGTGTGTGGTGATCCTTACTAAATGAAGTAGTGGTGATCCTTACTAAATGAAGTGTGTGGTGATCCTTACTAAATGAAGTAGTGGTGATCCTTACTAAATGAAGTAGTGGTGATCCTTACTAAATGAAGTAGTGGTGATCCTTACTAAATGAAGTAGTGGTGATCCTTACTAAATGAAGTAGTGGTGATCCTAACTAAATGAAGTGTGTGGTGATCCTTACTAAATGAAGTAGTGGTGATCCTTACTAAATGAAGTAGTGGTGATTCTTACTAAATGAAGTAGTGGTGATCCTTACTAAATGAAGTAGTGGTGATCCTAACTAAATGAAGTGTGTGGTGATCCTTACTAAATGAAGTAGTGGTGATCCTTACTAAATGAAGTAGTGGTGATCCTTACTAAATGAAGTGTGTGGTGATCCTTACTAAATGAAGTTGTGGTGATCCTTACTAAATGAAGTAGTGGTGATCCTTACTAAATGAAGTGTGTGGTGATCCTCACTAAATGAAGTAGTGGTGATCCTTACTAAATGAAGTAGTGGTGATCCTTACTAACTGAAGTGTGTGGTGATCCTCACTAAATGAAGTAGTGGTGATCCTTACTAAATGAAGTGTGTGGTGATCCCCACTAAATGAAGTAGTGGTGATCCTCACTTTTGGAAGTAGTGGTGATCCTCACTAAATCAAGTATTTGTGATCCTTACTAAATGAAGTAAGTGGTGATCCTTACTAAATGAAGTACAGTAGTAGTGATCTTTACTGAAGGAAGTTGAATTACTGGTAATTCTCACTGGTTGATCCAGTGGTGATCCTCACTTTTGGAAGTAGTGATCATACTACATGGCTTCTCAGAAAGGGAATCAATATCGTATCATATGTTCGTGTCGTGTTCAAATTTCATCACAATATTCATCAATAACACAGCCTCTACTATTCAAGAATTTACGTGACACGGACGGAGTACATTCAATATTAGGTGCGGGGAGACACTACAAATAGCATAGATAACAGTTTTTAATGTTATAAAAAATCTTCAAAATCAAGATATTTTGTTTTTTAGTGAATATGATATTTATTAGGTTCCCAAGGTTCTTCTACTTGGATAACAGAGCCACATTAACATACAGAATGCTGCACAGTAAATGACAAAATGGTTGAAATGTTTAAGTATGAATTAGATATTGTTTGAACTGGCCTTTAACCGTTGATTCTTGAGGGGTTAATGCGCTAGGACATATAAAAGTATTTAAGGTTTTTAGTAGCGAAAACCCAACGGCCTTTTCTGTATTTATTAAGAAAATATATTATATACAGTTCCAAGTGTATATCACCGTAACTTAATCATTGTAGCTATGAGTGTTAAATGAGGACCGAGGCTATGTTAAATAGCTCTTCTAAATACGTCCTGCTTGTGTGAGAGGTTGAGTGAGAGTGCCTGCTGTAGCGGGCTTCTATGACCTGACCTAGCATTTTAAGGCCACGCCTCAAGGAACTTACCCATCACGTGATGTAACCATGTCACCTTATAGCCAGTGGAAAGTTACAGGGGGTGATATGATTATATAAACTGAATGCACAACCCTACATAAGGGGCTGATGCATGTTTTGAGGCAGGATTATAGTATGAAGATAGGCGAATCCTTCGGAACAAACCTGACCACAACTGTGATCTCTGGCCACTTGATCATACTTTATGCTGTATCTTATTATGTTTATATGGATCTTCTACATCGTCTATAATATATCATGTCGCTTCTCATGATTGGGCGCTCACTCATCTCAATGTTCTTTCTCAGTCTAAATATCCTTATTTATTTTACTTGAAGATATATGGTAATTTAGAAGTTATATGTTGTAAAAGGTGAATATTGACAGTTTCTGAATAATGCTCGCTTTTGAAGAGATCGAATAAAAGATAAAAACAAATATTATATAACAGGATATAAAATTTCGGCGCATTATGCTTTTTATTAATTAACTGGAAGTACAACATGTGCAGGTTCAAGTTGGGTCCATTTGCGTGCTGAAAAAAGTAACATTAACAGGATTTCGTTTTTTTTTCCACGTCAATTTTGTTTTCCATGTCAAATAATGACAAAATTTCAAACTAATTACAGTTTTCAAACGTTGCCCTCATAGAAAAAATAATTATTATGAGTGCAACCAGTACTCTATCCGGTAACTTTACTCTGTAATATGGACCGAAAACATTATAGAGGAGAAAATGTTATTTCTGGTTAGAAATATAATTTTTTATATACAAACTTTTATTTCACATAGAAACTATATTATTTTATTTCTGACAATACAAATTATGATGTATATGACGCTTAACCTATTCTTTGTATGAGGTTTGATAAAAAGGGTAATAATAAGTATTATTTGTAACGAATATCAAAATATATATATTTTGTAATAAGAGGCAAGTAAAATTTAAAGAAATAGTGTATGATTTTTTTCACAGGTAATTGAAAAGCGCAGCAAAATACAGCAATTTTATATTTACAAACACATGACCATGTTCATGCTGTTTTGTGTGCCATTGTGCTTACATACCTATGTGGGAGTGTGGGGTGTGTCTTCTGTTTGAACGTGTGTTTGTGTGTGTGTGTATTTATCTGTGTGTGTGTGTGTATTCATCTGTGTGTGTGTGTGTGTGTGTTGTATGTATGTATATGTGTGTGAGGGGGGGGGGGGGAGGTCGTGACTGGGCGAATGATGGAATGAAAGGAGTAGGGTGGGTGAAAGGCTTTGAGCGAAGCCCCAAACAGAAAATGACTTGGACTCCGTGAGGAAGATAATGAATACTTATATCATCTGGCAACCCTTGTAGTTAACAGCTCTGGTCGACAGATGCTTATGGAGCTCCAGTAAGATCCCAACGACGGATTAGGTGAAAGAGGTGATTAACATGGGTATTCAACGACTATACCGATGGATGAAGGCAATACACGATGGACAGGCTATCAGCAGTCCATTGGAATTCGCCCTCTCCCAAGTTTTTACAGCTACCTGCAGCACTGGATCAGGAAAAGGAAGAACCAAGATGTGTGGTTGCAGCCTGCGCTCCTGATTCACCACATAAATAAACCCACGTGAAGGTATCATCTAGCCCCCAAAAGTCCTATGGCGACAGGTGTGTGGCGATGAAAACAGATAGAGATCTCTGCCAGGATCTCTGCCAGTTGTCTTCTCACCTCACTGGAGGAAAGGTCACAGCGGCTTAGCTCCCGGGGATCAATTGTCAGTAATGGCTAGTGCTACTTGTGAACGGGGCTGTGCCCTTTTGAGGGTCGAGTTAGAGAGGACCAAGGAAGAAATCTTGAAATTAAAGGAAGAGATGGCGAGGATGAAGGAAGAAACTAGGCAAGAAAAGCCCGTGTCTGACGAAAATTCAGGCAAATGGAAGGTTGTGAGGAGAGGGACGACTAAACTGGTGGTAAAAAAAACCCACCAGGGATACAACAACAACAGCTAAGTGTACCAACTCTTTCAGTCTCTTGATAGATGAATTAGACGTTAATATAGTCAGGGACAAGACTGACAAGGAAAGTACGAAAACCTTAATTGTTGGTGACTCTCAGGTACGGTACCTGGACAGAGCTTTTTGTGGTAAAGATAAAAATAGGATGAGGGTGTGTTTGCCAGGAGCTGGGGTGGGGGATATAGTTGACAGGATGGACAATATCTTGTCTGGTAATTCGTGCGAACACAAGGGAGAGATAGTGATCAAAGCGTACAGCCAGACTAGATCGCCATATTTAAGAAGGCTGGTGTGTATGTGTGTGTAAATAAGAAGTAAGAACAAGTGAAGTGCCCTTTGTTAGAAAATAAACGGTTGTGACAGCTAAGTAACGTTGTGTAAGTAAGGGCGCCGCAGTAGTGTTTGTGACATCAGATGTGTAATGAGTCCCTACATTGACTGTAGGGTCTCTGTGGTCGTGTTAGTGTGACATCAATCGTGCATATGGCACGTCACGTGTTTGAGGGACATCGCTTGCGCGTATGGCACGTGTTTGTGTGACATCACTCATGCGCATGGCACGTACTTGTGTGACGTCGCTCGTGCATATGGCACTGCTTGTGTGACATCACTCGTGCGTATGGCACTATTTGTGACGTCACTCATGCGTATGGCACTGTTTGTGTGACGTCACTCGTGCGTATGGCACGCGTCAGTGTGACATCACCTCCTATTGTGTGATATCAGCGATCGTGGGGCGTCACCATAATGTGTTGTCTAATGGTAGACCCTGCTGCCATATGGCATCACAAAAATTGTGACCAATTCCCAGGTTGCTGATCTGACTTTCTGCCTCATTTACACACAATTACAGGGCCTCAATTGTTTCTCTTACTTTGACAACACAACATACATACTGTATATTGTTTCTCACTCATGATCTTTTTTTCATTTTTGTATTTCTTTATTATTATTATTATTATTATTATTATTATTATTAGTAGTAGTAGTAGTAGTAGTAGTAGTAGTAGTAGTAGTATTACATTTTCGCACCCCAGGCTCAGATGTGGGTCAGTGACCTGTGCCCGGATGGGCTAATCCCAATAAAAAAAAGTAGTAGCTGATACTAAGCGTTACTGCATACATTTATCGAGCAAGACAGATCACGCTCGCTGTTCTGGAAGGGAATAAGACACTGAGACACTCGTCGTAGAAACCGACGCCTCACCCACCCCGCCAAGGCAGCGTGAGATAAGCCTGTCTTCCGAGAAGAGAAAGGAACCACCAGACGAAGGGATTGAAGGGCAATTATGTGAGCACTACCCAAAGATGCAGCAGATGTTGGCTCACATGACAGCAATGATGCAGAACGTCACCGAAGGTTTGAATCGACTACAAAGTAAGGGCAACACAGAAGATCGCGGAAATGTGCTATCACTACCAGAGACAAGACCTTCTTCTGAAACTAAAACTGACAAAGAAACACTATATACTCCAAGAGGACTCCCGGCGCATACCTTAACCGCCGAGCCGGGAACATCTCACCAGGGGGAGCGCGGAAGTACTTCCGAGCATCAAGCTCGCCCACCGAAACCACTAACGTTGATGAAGGACCAAAAGGACGACCTGCTGAGGTCCGAGGGCTGGGCGAGAGAATTGCTAGAGAATATAAGATTCTCCCAAAGGCTGAGGCCAAAGTTCAGTGGAGGAATTTGTGATGAAAACTGGGAGTTCAAGCGAGCCTTCCAGCGACACGTTGGGATGGCACAGATACCTGATGTTTTGAATTTAGAGACACTTTTCGTCGCCTACGCTGTCCCCGCTAAAGACACTTTACGGGTATGCCTGCAAATTCAAGATCCCAAAGCAGGGTACAAGGAAGCTTTGGGCATATTAGCGAAACGTCAAGGCAACAAGCACACTTACGTCTGCAAACTAATAAAGAAAACCCTGCAAGGTCCAACTGTGAGACTAAATGACGCGAAAAGCCTTGAAGGTTCTGGGAGAACTACATCAGATTGACAAGTATGAATCAATACGTACGTTAGCCGAGAGATTTAAGGGAAAGATAAGGGACGACGATGTGAAGAAGGTGCATAAATACAAAAGGAAGCAAGGGGGGCCTCCTGGGATCGAGTGGATGTTGGAATTCACTATGCATATGGTCGACAAGGCGGAGGAGGCCCCAAAGGGACAAGGACCGGAGGAACCAAGCCGAATATATGCAGACTCGCCCTCACGCCTATCCTCGTCGAGTAAGAAACTTGTGGGTCTGGTGACATCAGGAATAAAGACAACCAGAGAAACGGACTATGAATGCTGCTCGTTATGCCGCAGAGATCACCTTCTTCACATATGCTGGACGTTCATCAGCATATCCACAGGAAAGCGAACTTCCCTCGTAAGGGAAGAGCATCGTTGCTTCGCCTGCCTGGGTCATAATCACCGGATAACGGAGTGCAGCCAGAGGACACTCGAGGCTTCTGCACTTCACGGGAGTTCTGACGAGCAGTGGCAAGGCGCAACGGGGCCAAGTTGAAAGAGGAGAACACCAGATCAGTTTCCAAAGGGTGAAGGAGCAATCACTGGGAGCACTTACCAAATAGACATATCACCTGACCACAAGAGACCTAGAATGAGTCAACTTAAGGCCATTATGCCACCACCGGAATCGGCAACTAGTGGAGCTAAATCATGGAAGACCGAAGCCAGTACAAGCACCACAGGGAAAAGGACTGGGAGTACACAAAGCGTGCTGGTGACCACGAATAGAGGAAATCCGCATAGATGGGTCAGGGAAACCATAACCAACAACGGAATTGTTGATCGATGTGAAGAACCCAACGATTGCGAGTTGTGATTACAAGGGTGCAGCAGTGGTCACCGGAGCTCTCTTGGATTCAGGCAGCAACCGATCATACTGTACGCATAGTCTAACTAACCGGCTGCAGGCAGAGGGAAGGTCAGTTTTTCCCTCTCCATTGGCACGATCATGAAAGAAAGAAATAGTGTAAACACCGAAGAGATCAGTGTAAAACTGGCTAGCGTAGGAGTAAGAAAGAGCCGATCCATCACTATCCCCAAGGTCATTGTTGCTGAGAATCTACCGTCTTCTCTGAGAGTGTCGGTCGCAGACACCCAAGACGTCACCATGTGGGAACATTTCCGAGGTACTGCACTATGCCTAGCACCGAAAAGAGTGAATCTCCTGATATGTCTGGATGTACCACAAATACTAGTACCATTAGAAGTAAGGATCGGAAGGAAGGAGAGCCATTTGTAACATGCACCCTTCTAGGCTGAACTATAAATGGAACGCTTGGAGTGGTGAGCCATGATTAGGCCGTGATCAATCACTTTGTCAGAATGGTAACACTAAATTCGGAGACAAATCTGGGAAAACAAGTCAGGGACTTCTGGGAATGCAACTCCGCCTACAGTAACGATGATCCTGTCACTGTCGAAGACAAGAGAGTCCTAATGCAGTGGTCAACGTCAATTACTCAAGTAGGCGGTCACTACTAACTTCCCATCCCGTTCTCCATGAAGAACCGGGCCTCCCAGACAATAAGAAGCTTGCCGAACAGCGATTGGCGGGACTGATAAAACGCCTCCTGAAGAACCCAGGGCCCTCTCAGAGGTATCAAGAAGAGATGAGACGTCTCATCGACGAGGGACATGCTGAGCGAGTCCCACGTCAAGAACTCAGTGTTGCACCAGGGAAGACCTGGTATCTTCCACACCACTGTAATGGCCCCTGTCTCATCAACAGAAGTATTATA
>NW_024730668.1:8019020-8029051 GCF_018991925.1 Homarus americanus
ATATCTTCCCAGGCGGTAGTACCTCCCTGTTTGAACATAAGAAAATAAGGAGTCTGCAATAGGCCGGTTGGCCTGTGCATGGCAGCTCCTGTCGAGAGTTACTACCACTCTCTATCATCCATGAATCTATCTAGCCTCCTTTTGAAACTTTCCAGAGTTCCCGCACTTACTACAAAGTTGCTAAGCTTGTTCCACTCGTCCACCACCCTATTTGTGAACCAGTTTCTTCCTATCTCCCTCCTAAACCTAAACTTATCCAACTTGAATCCGTTGCTCCGAGTCCTATCCTGCTCGGATATTATAAGAACTTTATCTATATCCCCTTTATTGATTCCTTTCACCCACTTGAATACTTCTATCATATCTCCCCGTACTCAACTGCCGAGTTGTTTTTCACTGACTTAAGCATTGTTCACCACTATTCAACACTGGTTCCATTCCTTTCCCAAATGAAATAGTAACTTCTGTGTGTGTGTGTGTGTGAATATACATTCACGCAAAACTTTCTTTGGAAGTCATAATATAAAAGCGGTGACTTTTTTCATGTTCCCGTCTTCTACGTAATGGAAAACACAAGAAAAAGTATTTAATTTTAACTAATTAAATATATTAATATAAGACTCAAGGTTTCAGGTTTTGCCTGAAGGGAAAAATAAAAATATATACAGTATTTATAGGGATACATATTGTAGGTACTTTTCGCTTCGTGTGTCGGCTATATCTCATCGTTTATCTGTGTGCAATTTATCGTGTGTTTATGTTTGTATGTTTCATGTGCATTTATGTGTCTTTGTGTAGTTGTATGCGAGATATTTTCCGTGAATGTATTTTTAGCTGTAAAAATCACATGTATATAAGTGTGTGTCTACCCGTGTGGGAGAGAGAGAGTGAATATGGGCAGGCAAAAAGTGGGTCGTGTTGTACATATGGTCGCTGTATGGTAGGTGGCAGTAGGTTATAGTTATCCTGGGGTACTGTTGGCTCGGGTTTACCACCAGGCTTCTCATACAAATTTTTAACACTTTTTTAAAATTTGTTTGTATCAGGGTTACGAGCTTATTTGGATACTGATAGATGATGTGCATGACATGAGCTCCATATCATACCTAGAATTCCTGATTTGCTTCAGTAAACTAATTCATTAAACGTTCAAATCAAAATGATACAGGTAATTTGAATAGAGATATTACAATATAGTCTTTTGTGCGATATAAATTTAATTTTCGAACAGAAGTTTTAACTTATATTTAGGTTGGGTAATGAACGATAAAAAACCTATACGATCTTGTACTCATCGGGAAATCTTTCATTGAGGTATGTTGGCCATGTCAAAGTGGACACACCTACAAAAAGGAACTGCCATTTAAATATTTTCTTTTAATATTACTACAAATGGGACTGGAGACCTTATTTACATAATGCTCTGGCTTCGTGAAAAAAATATGTCACAGCTCATAAGGTGAGAGGTCATTTGTGTCTAGTTGGCTGAAGGAGAGTTAATATAAGTTGGCCCGGTAGTTGAGAGCGTTTTCTGATACATCAGCAGTAACTGATGGCCATAACGCTCATTCTTGCCAAATGTTCATTAAATGATTCATAAAAAAAATATTTTCTATTGCTTTTATTGATTCTAACAAATGCATATTGATAAAATATTCTGTACGGTAGTACAATCAGTACGACTATTGTTAAATACCTTCAGGGATATAAATTAAAAACAGATAAACTGATACACAGACAGAGAGGCACATCTGACGTAACGAATACGTAGTAAAAAGGGTGCTCTATCCGCACTGTCCTTAACCGGTAGTCATAACTAACACCCACTTTTATATGCCATGTGGTTTAGGGATAATTCCGTTCTAAGGATAATCTAAATATATTTCTGAATATATAAGAAATTGTGTACACAAACATGATACTATAATTATCTAACTGAATATTATCAGTATTAGTTTAACTAACCTAACGTAACTTTACCAAAAATAATTAAAGTAAAATTTGGCGAAATATATCTTAAATAAAACTGAGTTCATATTTCAGCAATGTCCATGGCATGAAAGAATACCAAAAAAAAAAAAATATTATTATTACCCCCCCCCCCCAAAAAAGAAGAAGAAAAGCTAAGAACATAAAAATGGAGGAAACTGCAAGCGGCCCTATTGGCCCATACAAGGAAGCCCTGTTTACACCCAACCCCTATCTCTTATATATCCATCCAACCTATATATAAAGCTACCCAGCGTTTTCGAGTTAATGATGAAGTTCGGTAGCTTGTTCCACTCATCCACTACTCTATTTCCAAAGCAGTGTTTACCTCTCTCTCGCCGAAATCTAAATTTGTCTAATTTAAAACTACTGCTTCGAGTTTGCTCTTGGTTGGATGGTTTCAGAACCTTTGTTATATCACCTTTGTTTAACACTCTCCTTACGTCTCTCGAGGGAGTGCAAATTAAGATGCTTTCATCTGTCTGCAAATTCAGACGAAAATACGTAAAATGTTTGATATACTCAAACAAATATTCATCTACACGAGCTGATAAACCAGTGAGAGACGCAAGTTTAAGAAACATAAAGGCTAACACATATGAGCTCATACAGTGACACATACTGTACATATACAGTACAGGAACGCGAAGCCGAATGGAATGACGTACGAGATAACACACACACACACACACATATATATATATATATATATATATATATATATATATATATGCTGATAACCACAAGGAAAGAAGAAAACACGAAGTTCCCAAGCGCTTTCGTGTAATTCACATCTTCAGGGGTGAGTACAGACTAGAGAGAGAAATACAAATCAAGGTGTATATATACAGAGGAGGGTGAGACCAGGTCCACAATGGTCAGGTATTAGGTAATGACCCTACTAATCTTTAAATAGCACACAACGGTTGGTGGTCAGGTCAGATGGTCAAGTGACCCGGCCTTCTCACCTGATCACAAATCTTCTTAATTACAAAATTGTCCAGCTTGTACATGCCGTTACTCAAATTCATGTTGAATGCTTCGGTATGTTTAATAAGACTAGATTCTATGATGTTCCTACTATCAATTGAATTACATGGTAATATTGAGGAGGCATTATCCAATCAATGCAATGCTTGTTATCCCTCAAATGAACAAACAGAGCATTGGATTCCTGGCCTGTCCTAACACTGTATTTGTGTTGTTTAATTCTAGTTGCAAGATCTTTACCTGTCTGGCCTAAGTAAAACATATTACATTCCTTGCAAGGAACTTTATAAATGCAGCCAATTGTGTTGTTGGGGGAGTTCTTGATTAACATTTGTTTAACAGTGCATGAGTTTTTAAATGCCACATTGACGTTCCAGGTTTTTAGCTGTGCAGGAATGTGTGAGAAATTTTTGTGAAATGGTAATATTAAGATATTCTTATGGTCATGGGTGGGCTTGGGATCAGTTCTATAAAAAGTTTTCTTAGTAATGCTTAGACAAATGCTTAAACATTACTAAGAAAACTTTTCCTTGTGGTTATCAGCATATACCTAGATCACGCGCACCTACAGTGATTTACTTGCATATATATATATATATATATATATATATATATATATATATATATATATATATATATATATATATATATATATATATATATATATATATATATATATATATATACATTATATAACGAAGAGGAGAACCAGGGAAAACACAAACATCTTGACTAAGTTGGGTTTCTTTAATCACTAACGTTTAGGAAAAATCGTTTTCCACCATCAGAGCCTAGAATTAAAGTTATTTAGAGTTCTCAGAGGATTCAACAGTTCACAATAACACTCACGTTTGGGTCTAGAGTTAGACCAACGAGAACAAATATAATGTTCTGCAGGAAGATGTTGGTTGACGAGAATCAGGATGTTGCCTCTACAGCAAAAGGCGATAGGCTGCCCCTCAGGCTCTCACACAGCTGCTACCAGCTCCATCTCGCTTTGTAAGCTATTCTGAGTTGTAAACAGTCTCTTCACTTGACCTGTGGCCGGCGCGCACAATTGTGCCTCGCTCGAAATTACGGACTATCATTAGATTCACTCTCCGACCCCTTCCAACAAGCAGAGTCTCGTCGCTGGGCGTATTAACACCAAGTGCTTCGTCTTCACTTTAACACTTCGCACTAGGCCATCTTCGCCCGGTAGTGCCTCCAGTACTCTCCCTAGCATCCACTGACTCCTGGGGAGGGGTTGTCCAGATATGATCACGATAGCCCCAGCGTGGAGATTACGGCGAGTTTTGAAGAATTTTTGTCGCTGATGTAGTGTCGGGAGATATTCCTTTACTCACCCCTTCCAAAATTGGTCCCGATGAATTGGGCATGCTTCCATCTTCGTCAGTACGCTTCTGCCATTTACCGATCGCCTCCGGTGGGCAGTGTCTCCGGGTTCATCCGTAGTATGTGAAGCGGCGTTGGTGCTTCTAGGTCCTTTGGGTCGTCAGACACTTGGGTGATGGGCCTTCCGTTGATGATCTCTTCTACAGCGCAGAACAAAGTGTTGAGCCGCTCATCATCTAGTGTCTGGGTGCCCACCACTCCCTGGAGGGCCTTCCTAACAGTGAGGATTTGTTGCTCCCACACTCCTCCCATATGAGACTGTCGGGGGATTGAACTGCTATTCTATCTGTTTCTGTAGGAGGGCCTTCCCGACCTTGTCACTGTTGTTTCAGCCATTCACCGTCTCTCGTAACTCTCGGCTAGCTCAAATCATGTTGGTTCTCTTGTCAAGCCGAATACGCTTGGGAGGTCCCATGAGGCAGGCGAATCTTGTCAGGGCGTTGACGAACGAGTCGGTGTCTAGTGAAGTGAGGACTTTTAGGTGTATGGCTTTGGTGGTGAGACAGGTGAACAAGCGTCCCTATCTCTTCGCCCGGCTCGGCCTTGTTTAACCACAATAAGGCCGAAGCAATCAATTCCAGTGTAGGTGAACGAACGGCCGGCCTCCTGGGTGCACTCAATCTTTTGGCAGGTCAACTTGGCGTTGATGGGTAGGCCTCCAGCTGCTACTCCAACATTATAGGGTGTGTCATACGGAGGCGAATTTTTTTTTTTGAGTTTGAAAAATCGGCCCATGGTATTAATGATGTAGTTCTATGTGCAGAATCATGTGATATCTTCAGATTTGAAAAGTTTACATTTTTTGCTAGGTAAATTTTAACTTGAAATCTTATGAAAATTCAGTATTCCCACCCTTTAACCAACACCACTAAATAGCTTATTTAAAGTAAAGTAAATGTATCAGGTTAATTTATTAGGATGAAAATGATCCAGAATAGTGAAACGAATGATCTTGACACATTTATTAAATTTATTATTCCTTTAGAAAACAAAATCATCAAATACAAAAACCGGCTTTACTACTACGACCCGGTGTTGCTGCACACCATAGAGAACATGTCTTTCTTGCTTCTGTTTCTACTCATCACCCCTGCTGACCACCTGAGCTCGGATGTAGCCTTCCCTCCTCTCCTGGCTGTACACGTGACTGCTGGCCTCGCCACTTGCTGTACACAACGCTCTATACTCTGGGTGTGCGAGGGCCAGGCAGGGACATGCATGGGGTTGTCCAGGAAAGCTCTGACTTGAACATTGGTGAGGCTGCAGGTAAGAGGGGGCTCACTGCCAGCCTGGATGTTATCCAGATCTATGAGATCAGTGAGGGTCTTGGCACCTAGATTGACTTCCTGACGCCCACAGAAGAATCGTCACCGGCGATTTAAAATGCATGCCAGATCCTCCTCGCCAAAGTCATATCCAAGATCCTTTTGACTGCCACTCTTCCTCTCCTCCTCATCCTTACCAGAGCATTGTCTGCGGGAACACCGAGGACCAGAGCATACCAGGGAAAAGATCTCTCGGTCTGCTCCCTAATCTGAACAACTTCGCCCGCTGACTCCTCCCAGGAGCTCCGCTGGAAGAGGCATACCTCCGGACCTTCGGAGAACGATGAACTTGACGGTGTTGAACCAGGCACAGTAGACACTCGACCAGTTATTGGTTAATAGAATTCTCAGTTTGTGACTGGTTCCCTTCCAGTTTATGATAGAGCGACCCAAATTTTGCAAAACCTAGCAGAGCCGTTATTGGAAGGCCACTAAGTAGCTGAACTGGACTATCTGCAGGTGCAGCAAAATCTATCAGGCATGACCCAGTTTGATGGCACTGCAAATCATGTAACCATTTCCGATTGGTACTCAGTTCGTCCAATGACCGAATGTGCAAGCTCAACGAGTGGGGCGGCTTTGTGATTCCACCAGCTCGGATTTATTTCTAACTCAGTGGCAGAGTCCAGCATCACTGCAGAAGGACTAGACCATCATGTTTTGAAAGAGTACTTGCCATCCAACTCCTGGATCAGATGTCATGGTGGCAGCTTCGTTGGTGTGGAGGTCACAAACAATCAGGCCAGCTTCTCCCCCAATCTTCAAGCTCCTCCACTGTATGACCCCCCCTGCCACCCCTGTGTTTGCGTGTTGTTGCTGTCCTCTCCAGCCTGCAGGGTCTGGTCTACGTTCCTCTCTCTGGAAGCAGTTTCACAATGTTATCTGCCACTATCTCAGCTGATTTCCTGATGTCATCATCTTTCTCTGAGTGAAAGCCTTTGCAATACTTTTCCTCCTGGTTCACACAACTAAGGGAGTAGTGTTCCTCCTTCACCATGGCAGGGAACCCTGGCATCTGATCCTCAACTTTAATGGGCACTTTGGTGATATCCACTTTTACTCCCATCAAGAACAAAAAACAATTGATTCCATTTTCTCTTATCCTTATCAAACTTTCTCTTCTAGGTTGCGACAAGTTTCTCCTGAAGGCTACTTTGTTATGATCGATCACCGGGTGGAACATCATCAGGTGTTATCAAGCCACGATCAATCCAGGCGCTGTTGCTATCTGCGGTTTCTCTGAGACCAGTGTGGTGTCGCATGCTGGCCAAAACTATCTTTCGGGAATGTCTTTCTATTTCAGATCTTATGCCCGGAGGTTTTGGGATCGTATTTTTTGGGTTGAGGGACAAAGTCACCATTCTCCTGGTCAGCACTCGGATCAGCCATGGGAAGTCATTAAACTCGAATCAACAGCTCCAATCATCGGCCCTTTTTGCCTCACCCTGGGCCTTTCTCAAGTCCTTTTTCCTCCGGCAATATTGCTCCTCTTCTGTCCTCTGGCGGCTCCACATCTCTTGGACTCCGGAATAGCTTAACAAAATCAGCGAGGCCCTGCTGCCAGTCTTCTCTCTCTGTGTGCTTTTGGAAATAATAAATGCCAGTTGATCTGGAATCTTCAGTTCACGCCTGTCCCTAGGAGATGTGGGCCTCCAGTTTACAGTCTGGTGCATCAAACTCCAGGACCCAGAAACGAGGTGGGCCTGCAAGTACGTCAAGCCGCTGGTCCAGTTGGCAGCAAGCTGTCCTTAACAGTTTTCCTCTCCCAAAAGAGGTACCTCTGCCTTTTCCCAACTAGCTGTATTGATCTCTCACTAATCTTCTTCTGACTTGTTATGACTGGAGGCTTGAACTGAGCGTTAGCCAGAGTGTACTGTACTTAAAGTGCTTTAGTCACTATCTGTATCTTTGTTTGTGTAAGTTCTTTGGTTCCTTTTTCACTGATTTGCCTGATTTAAACACCATATCTCAAAAGCATCTCTCAATGTGAAACTCCGACTTCAAAGGGCCTCTCTCTGGAGCCAAGATAGTGACTGGGAATGGCTGGATTTTGGTTCCTCGTCCTGACACAGAAGCAGCCATCATAATATTATCGCTTATAAAATGCATCAGAATCACAAACAGAAAAAAATATTGTTGATTTGGGTTGTTCAAGAATGGAGTCAAGAAAGCAATGTTGCTATTTAGTGTAATGCACTAATGCGGCTATTTAGATTGCACCGATAAATTCACTAAATTTACCTACAACAAAACGTTTAAAAATATTGAAAACTGAAATTATTTTTCTGTTTATATACACTAAAATCTACCAAAAAAAGTGATGATGGGCCGTGGTTTTAGCTGATCTTCCCTCTATGACTTTTCAACAAGTCACACACGTTTGTATTGTTGTCGAGTAATTTGCCGTACTTAGGTATCCAGTACGTCTCAGGTATTATGTTGCGGGTTCCTGTCCTGAGTGTCCAGCTCTAGTCGAGTGTGTCTCTCACGATGAACCTCGTGATCCTGTTGTCCCTCGGCAACAGCATGGGATTCTTCTGGTCTTGGTGGAGAGCGGCATGTTTCAGTCGGCCGCCTATTCTGATCAGACCGTGCATGTCTAGATGAGGTTCCAGTCGACTCACGTCGCTACCTCCCATGGGTTGTCCCTGTTGTGACATTCCGAGTTCTCGAGGGAATCCTTTCCCTTACATAAATCTTAAGATGACTAACTTCGCATCTTCCAATTTGCTGACCTTGAGCCGATTTTCTCGGTGTTGTTTGTTCTTTCGCTTCCCAAGCAGCCATTCTATAAGCCTTCTAATCCACGCTACGCTCTTCAGATGTCGATGCCACGAGGAGTACCTGGCCATAGCTTATCGAGGGTACCCTCCCCCTGGTCAGCGTTCGTCGTCAGCACAGTGGTTTCCTTCTTCACCACTGGGTCTCCTTCTCTATGGTCTGGAATCCTCATGGAACTCTTTGGCCAACTGTCTTCTTCCAACAATAGGAAAGCAGGTCTCCGAATCCACCTGTCCTCCTCGTTGAGCTCTGCTCCATGTAGTCCACGACTAGCGTCGTCGGCTGGGTTCAGTGCCGACTTCACGTGGAGCCATTGTTCTGCATTGGAGTCCTCGTGTATCGTTGCCACTCGATTGGCCACGAAGAAATGGAAGCGTCTTTCGCTGTTTCGTATCTACTGAAGGACTGCCATACTGTCTGTTAAGAACACTGATCTGTCTGTTTGTAATTCAAGTTCTCGCCGTAGTTGATTGTCTGCCTTGGTAGCCAGTACTGCCACTCAGAGCTCGAGTCGAGGTATGGCCTGCTGTTTCAGTGGGGCTAGCTTGGCCTTGCCACACACGTAGGAAATATGGTGGGTTCAGTCTTCACACGTGGTCCTCAGATATGATACAGCTCTATACGCTTGTTGGGAGGCGTCGCAGAAGTGGTGTAGTTGCATGGCAGCCACTGGATTTGCATCCTTGGGTCGGTAGCACCATGGAACGTGTACCTGTGTTAGGTGAGGAAGTTCATCTAGCCATCTTCGCCAAGCCACCCTGTTCTGTTCAGCCATTCGTTCATCCCACCCTACATCTCGTCTACACTCATCTTGGAATATAATTTTGGCTCTTGTGACGCTCGGAGCGATGAGTCCCAGTGGGTCATATATGAAGTTGACCATACTCCGAAGGCCTCGTTTCGTCTCCTGTTTCTTAGGGATCTGGACTCGGACGTTTAGTTCGTCCTTTTCCAGGTCCCACAAGATTCCCAGCGGGGAGCCTGTCGTCTTTCAAAATTGCTTTCACGGCTTTCTCTGTCTGTGGAATTACCTTGAGAACTTCTTTGTGATTACAGACCCACTTCGTAAGTCTGAATCCGCCCTTCTTCATCAGCTGTCTCAGTCGATGGGTAATTATCGTTGCCTTCCCCGTCGAATCTACTGAGAGAAACAGATCGTCAACGTAGAAGTTACGATTCGCTTTTTTGATGTCGTCATGGAGACTTTCCCGTAATTTTGGAATGTTCGTTGTTGAACATAACCGGCACATAAAGGGCTCCACATACCTCCAAAGAGATGTACTGATCGTCCTGGCATCATAAGAATCGTGAGACGTCTCGATGTTCGGGTACTACTCGTACTTAGTGGAACATTGCCTCCATATCAGCCATGAGTGTCACCTTTCCTTGCCTGAATCTGATGAGGACTCTCCCATCAATTTGTTGTTAAGGTCTGGCCCTTGCATCACCTGGCTGTTCAATGACATCGACTCATATTCGGCTGCACAAAAAAAAAATTTCACCTTTTCTATTTTGTTTGGATTCAACACGGGTGGACACGAAGATATGGTA
>NW_024730668.1:8029151-8159151 GCF_018991925.1 Homarus americanus
TCTCCTATATTGTGTAAGGTGGTTCTAACACACTCTCCTTATATTGTGTAAGGTGGTTCACAACACACACACTCTCCTTATATTGTGTAAGGTGGTTCAACACACACACTCTCCTACTGTGTAAGATGGTGCACAAAACACACTCTCCTTATAGTGTGAAGGTGGTTCACAACACACACACTCTCCTTATATTGTGTAAGTGGTTCACAACACCACACTCTCCTATATTGTGTAAGGTGGTTCACAACACACACTCTCCTTATATTGTGTAGGTGGTGCACAACACACACACTCTACTGTGTAAGATGGTGCACAAAACACACTCTCCTTATATTGTGTAAGGTGGTTCACAACACACACCTCTCCTTATATTGTGTAGGTGGTTCATAACACACACACACTCTCCTTATATTGTGTAAGGTGGTTCACAACACACACATTCTCCTTATATTGTGTAAGGTGGTTCCTAACACACCTCTCCTACTGTGTAAGATGGTGCACAAAACACTCTCCTTATATTGTGTAAGGTGGTTCACAACACACACACTCTCCTTATATTGTGTAGGTGGTTCACAACACACACACTCTCCTTATATTGTGTAAGGTGGTTCACAACACACACACTCTCCTTATATTGTGGGTGGTTCACAACACACACTCTCCTACTGTGTAGATGGTGCACAAAACACATCTCCTATATTGTGTAGGGTGGTTCACAACACACACACTCTCCTTATATTGTGTAAGGTGGTTCTCAACACACACTCTCCTTATATTGTGTAAGGTGGTTCTAACACACACACTCTCCTTATATTGTAGGTGGTGCACAACACACACACTCTCCTACTGTGTAAGATGGTGCACAAATCACTCATATATTGTGTAAGGTGGTGCACAACACACCTCTCCTTATATTGTGTAAGGTGGTGCACAACACACCTCTCCTTATATTGTGTAGGTGGTGCACAACACACACACCTCCTATATTGTGTAAGGTGGTTCACAACACACACACTCTCCTTATATTGTGTAGGTGGTTCACAACACACACACTCTCCTTATATATTGTGGGTGGTTCACAACACACACACACTCTCCTTATATTGTGTAAGTGGTGCAACACACACACTCCTTATATTGTGTAAGGTGGTGCACAACACTCACTCTCCTTTTATTGTTGTGGGTGGCGCACAACACACACACTCCTTATATATTGTGTAAGGTGGTGCACAACACACACACACCTCCTTATATTGTGTAAGATGGTGCACAAAACACACTCTCCTTATATTGTGTAGGTGGCGCACAACACACACCTCTCCTTATATTGTGTGTGTAGATGGTGCACAAAATACACTCTCCTTATATTGTTAAGGTGGTTCACAACACACACTCTCCTTATTTGTGTAAGGTGGTTCACAACACACCTCTCCTACTGTGTAGATGGTGCACAAACACACTCTCATATTGTGTAAGGTGGTTCACAACACACACACTCTCTCTTATATTGTGTAAGGTGGTTTCTAACACACACACTCTCCTTATATTGGTGTAGATGGTGCACAAACACACTCTCCTTATATTGTGTAGGTGGCGCACCACACACCTCTCCTTATATTGTGGGTGGTTCACAACACACACACTCTCCTACTGTGTAGATGGTGCACAAAACACACTCTCTTTATATTGTGTAAGGTGGCGCACAACACAGTAGTGGTGCACAACACACACCTCTCCTTATTGTGTAAGATGGTTCACAACCTCTCCTTATATTGTGTGTAGGTGGTGCACACACTCTCCTTATATTGTGTAGGTGCACAACCACTCTCTCATATTGTGTGAAGTGGTGCTACACACTCCTTATATTGTGAGTGGTGCACAACACACTCCTTATTGATGTAGATTAATTCTATGCCTCTCCTTATATTGTGTAAGGTGGTTCACAACACACACACACTCTCCTTATATTGTGTAAGGTGGTTCACAACACACACACTCTCCTTATATTGTGTAAGGTGTTACAAGATTCTCTTACTCTTCTACTATACTACTGTATTCTGTTTCCTAATGCTCTGCATGATGATACACTAAACCCACTTGTTTCCTTCCAAAGATCAAAGTGGCGCATAACACGTGTTCTTTTATACTGAAAATGTAATGTGGTGTACGCCACATGTTCTCTTCAACTGCAAAAATAATGTGATGTGCAATACATGATCTCTTATACTGCAAAAGTAATGTGGTTAACTAATTTTCTTCTCCTTTCTGCTGAGTATTGTGGTGTACAAGACGTTTCTCTTAAGCAGCAAATGGAATATGATGTACAACGTATGTTCTCTTTTACTACAGAATATTATGGTCTACAACACATGGATGCAAAACACCTACTCTTACTTTCTAATGTGTACGTTCTTGAATATAACTACTGCTGGGTAAGGTATTGCACAGCACTCGCTCACCTACTGCTGTGAAATGATGTGCACGAAGTACCCTCTCTCGTCAGAATTGGTGCACAATTCACTTTTTTTTCAGTATTACTGTGTAAGGCAGTGTAAATCAAATTCTCTTCTCCTTCAGTGAAAGCAGGTGCTGACCAAACTCGTCCCTACTTCTTTGTAAGGTGATGCACACGACATACACTCTCTTATTCCTGAAAGAAGGGGTATACAACACACTCTTCTAGTGAGTAAGGATACACAACACAGACTCTCATCTTCGTTTAAGGTGGTGCAATACACAATTTCCTCTTATTGTTCTATAAAATTGTAGACAAGAAGCTCACGTCTTATACCACTGTATAACGTGGTGCACATCAAACACTCTTTATTATTACTGTGCAAGGTGTTGCACAATTAACATAGTCTTAATGTGTACGGTGATCTTAAATATTCTGCACCAACCATAACAATGTCATGTGCGGAGTGTTTGACGATGTAGAAACGACTGAAACTGCATTGTTGGAGATGTTTTTGTCATATATTTATTTATTTACGTATTATACGTATTTATATTTCCATATCTTTATCCGTGTCCTAGAAAGAATGTAGTATAGTATGTTACAGTATATGTTTTATGTGTCTGATTCATTTGAGTCTGTCATTTAAAATACTAAATATATATTGGAAAATACTGTAATTACTCATAGCAGTGGAGAAGAGAAATGCTATGTACTGTACAGTATAATAAGTGAAGGTGTGCTTAACAAATTGTATTTTACAAAAATGCATGCAATGATTAATCATATTTATAGTTAGTATGAAACATTTTTATCTAAACAACAACTATTTTCTCTACGAGGAGTTGCTGCGATGCGGAGAAAACAACACTTTCTCTAGGAAACATTTAAGAAAAGTGACTTCCTCTGCGACATCCGCATAAAAATTAAATTTTACGTATCACGACTCAAATATTCTTGATCTTAGAACTTTTCGCCCTTGTTAGTAAAGTCCAATAGTATAATACTGGAAAAAATATGAGTTTGTAAACAGGAAAATTGCAGATTAGAAAATAATTCAAACGCCTAAGTGTTGTTTTCCTGGTTAAAATCAATTTGTTTACTAAACTGGTTTCATAAAAAAAACCAGCACGAAGTTTGGCAGGAAATTAATGGCAAGCCTTATATCAGTGGCAATAAGTGCACAGTACAGTATTCACAAGTGAGTATGACACATCAGTTCAATCCTTGAGAATGAAATGCAAAATTTAACTTATAATTTTTCCACAGAATATAACTTTCCAAAAGTCCACCATTCACCTGGATGCTTCAATCGACAAAGAAGAAATTTTCTCAATTGATGGACGGAAATCAGCTGTGTGTTGTCTACGACAATGGAATACGCTGTCTCGTTTCCAGGTCCGGCTGAGTGCTTCTCTGAATCTTGATTCATTCTCCTCAGATGCTGTTGTCAGCCAATATTTCAGACCCAACTTCTTCCCTGGAAGTAAATTCCTCTTTCCACAGACATTTTTTTTATTATTACTATTAGGGTTTCGGAATGCGGAAATAAGAATTTGTATAATCATTGTATTGTTTCATTTTTTTTATTAGAAAGCTTTTGAAGGAGTTAGAGAATGTACAGTTTGATGAAGACTGCGCTACTTATCTTCGCTCATCACAATAAAAAAATAAGAGGAATAATTGAATATACTAGATGTTACTGGCTCGTACTGCAATTGTCTTGGTGCGCTCTCCCTCCCTCTCCTCATCTACCTCCCAACCCATTTAGTGTTATGGTTGACTGGATAGATCCGTGTGGCACTTGATAAATGAAAACAATAGGCAGAATTTGGTAATGCTGAAAGTTTTATTAATAATAGTTCCATACAGTGGTGCAGTAAACGATTCACAGTGTCTCATACATCTCAAATGCTTCGAATCCCTAATCAAACATCGGTAATAGCTATACTTCATGAAGTCAAACTCCATCGCAACCAATAATACGGTTTCAATGTCTACCACAAATTCCACTAAAAAGTAGGCCCAATGCCGACACAGCTATTTCAATTGAGGCAAAACACTCTACCAACGAAACTTTAATTAGTTATATTAAATTACTATATCGTCCTTTTTTTCTCAAACGCTATAAAAAATGCATCTTGGAAAAAAGCTATTATAATAACCAGGACAAACACCCATTTTGGTAAACGTGTGAGAAAGCGTTTTATCAAATACTATTATAATCATATCATGATTATGATTGTTGGTTATTGTCTAACACAAACCCAGTTTGGTAGCTTCAAGAACTTCGAGACACTAACACGCCTTTTAGGGACAAGAGTGAAGTGTAGGAGTATGGGGAAATCACCTAAAAACCACCCCGCCGTGGTGGGGATCGAACTCAGATTCTGTGACAAGGCTTAACCCGGGCAGTGCGTAGCGGCCGGACGCGCAAGACAGAGTCAGGCCACATATGTGTGTATAGTTAGTTTAAAAATTGTAATATTGTTTCATGTTATAATTACATTTATGGTCATGAAGCATAATAACGCTGCAATTAAGCGCTAAAGAAGAACACAGTTCTGCAAATAAATTGAACCGAGTATGTGATGGCTGTAAGGGATTATTCTGTCTCTGTTAGAGGGGCAGAGATGAGAAAGAGAAGTATAGCAGGAAAACAGGAGATATGCAGGATTGAGCGGATAAGGAGATTTGGAAATGGGGTGGGAGGAAAGGTGGTGAAGGGGCGGGAAACTATGGATGGTGACATAGGCGGCACATTGAGGCACTATCACACCACATGACAACATACCAACGTCTTTCAATCACATAAAGTCAATCTTCAACCACCAAAATACCATAAGTAGGTCAAGCCTTTCTTCTCAGACTGGTGTCTCACAGCACGGCGAAATCTATATATTTATATTACTATTAGGACAACCACTCTCTTTCACAACCAGCAAACACGTTTTAAAATAGGTGGTGTTGCCAGGCTATACAGAGCTCAAAGCAATCAGTCAAATTATTATTTTTTATGCTTATATTATGCTTTGTTGGTAGCATAAATTAGCTAAGCATAAAATTAATTATATATATATATATATATATATATATATATATATATATATATATATATATATATATATATATATATATATATATATATATATATATATATATATATATATGCACACTGCGATCTAGGCCCACAAGGAAAGAAGAAAACACGAAGTTCCCAAGCGCTTTCGTGTAATTCACATCTTCAGGGGTGAGTACAGACTAGAGAGAGTAATACAAATCAAGGTGTATATATACAGAGGAGGGTGAGACCAGGTCCACAATGGTCAGGTATTAGGTAATGACCTTACTAATCTTTAAATAGCACACAACGGTTGGTGGTCAGGTCAGATGGTCAAGTGACCCGGCCTTCTCACCTGATCACAAATCTTCTTAATTACAAAATTGTCCAGCTTGTACATGCCGTTACTCAAATTCATGTTGAATGCTTCGGTATGTTTAATAAGACTAGATTCTATGATGTTCCTACTATCAATTGAATTACATGGTAATATCGAGGAGGGATTATCCCAGTCAATGCAATGCTTGTTATCCCTCAAATGAACGAACAGAGCATTGGATTCCTGGCCTGTCCTAACACTGTATTTGTGTTGTTTAAATCTAGTTGCAAGATCTTTACCTGTCTGGCCTAAGTAAAACATATTACATTCCTTGCAAGGAACTTTATAAATGCAGCCAATTGTGTTGTTGGGGGAGTTCTTGATTAACATTTGTTTAACAGTGCATGAGTTTTTAAATGCCACATTGACGTTCCAGGTTTTTAGCTGTGCAGGAATGTGTGAGAAATTTTTGTGAAATGGTAATATTAAGATATTCTTATGGTCATGGGTGGGCTTGGGATCAGTTCTATAAAAAGTTTTCTTAGTAATGTTTAAGCATTTGTCTATGAAAGATCTAGGGTATTTAAGGTTTGAGCCAATATTATATATATATTTGTATTCCTCATCGATGAATTCCGGACTGCAAATTCTCAAGGCACGTAAAAACATTGTTGAAAATACTGACTGTTTGACTTTATTATGGTGGGCAGAATAATAATGAATGTATGAACACACATTAGTTGGTTTTCTATAAATACTGAACTTAAAAGTGTTACCTATTCTGTGTATCAGACAGTCTAGGAATGGCAATTTACAGTCTTGCTCTAATTCCACAGTGAATTTGATCGAGGGGGCTAAGTTGTTAAGTTGTGGCAGGAAAGCTTTTAGGTCCTCATTACATGGCCAGAGACATAATACATCATCAACATATCTAAACCAGACTGCTGAGGGTGGTAAAATATTACTTAATAGTTTCTTTTCAAAGAATTCCATATATAGGTTGCTTAATACAGGTGAGAGTGGATTACCCATTGCCATACCAAATTTTTGAGCATAATATTCCCCATTGAATTCGAATTTGCAATCCTTAATACATAGTTTGATGAGTTCGATGAAGTCGTCTTTCGAGACGGGCAGTGAAATGTTATCCAGGGAATCTATGAGGAACTCTAGTAAATCATCAACTGGGACCTTTGTAAAGAGTGACGTTACATCAAAGCTGACCAGTTTAAAATCATGATTAATGTGTAAGTTATTGAGTTTATCAACCAGATCCATATTATTCTTGATATTGGAGTTAGAAATGTTGCCAACTAGGGGATTTAGTAAAGAAACTAACCATTTAGATAGTTTATAAGAGATTGACCCAACTGAGCTAATGATGGGTCTTGCTGGGTTATTGGGCTTGTGGGTCTTGATTACACCGTACATGTATGGCAGTGGAGGGGACGTTGAAGTAAGATGTTTAATGAGATGTGAATTACACGAAAGCGCTTGGGAACTTCGTGTTTTCTTCTTTCCTTGTGGTTATCAGCATATATATATATATATATATATATATATATATATATATATATATATATATATATATATATATATATATATATATATATATATATTTATATATATATATATATATATATGTGTGTGTATATATTTCATGTAGATCCACAATGAAAACGTGGATAAGATAATTCTTGATAAAATCACACAGGGAAAAGGGAAACAATGGAGCACCTTAGCTTTCGTCTTTATTCAAGACATCTTCAGAGGCAACTGAATTACATGGGCGGAGAGAGGCTTAAATATACAGGGTGACCTTACTAAACACGAGGTCACGTCATAATCATGACATCCACTAATCCGCACACCAACACCAACACCAACACACACTTCTAAGCTTTTTTTCCCAAGCAATGGGATGATTATTATTCCTAACATGAACGAACAGTGCACTGCTTTCAGATGCTGTTCTGGAATTGTACTTGTGCTGTTTGATTCTGAGTTGCAATGCTTTCCCAGTCTGTCCTACATAATTTCCATTACATTTGCTACATAGAATACAATAAACACTTCCATTTACATTCAAGGTTGGGCTATTCTTGATTAATATATTGGTAATGGCTGAGTCATACTTAAAAACAACATTGATATTTAATAATTTAAGGGACTGAACTAACGGGACAAATTCCTTGCGATAAGGAAGAGTCAAATATTCTTTAGTGTAGGAATTTCCCTGGTTTGAGTAGAATTAAAGGTTTTTTTAGCCCTTTTAAAACAATGATCAACAAACAATCGTACCCAAGTTTTTGTGCAATGGAAAGAATGTGTTTCAATTCATCATCAATAAATTCAGAGTCACAAATACGCAAACATCTCAAAAACATAGCAGAAAAAAATGACATTGCGGTAGACTCCAGGTGACTCGACAAAAAATGTATGAAACTGTCTACCTGTGTAGGCTTTCTGTACACCTTATTATTAGAAATGGCCATAACTAGAAATTTGAGGTGTACTTTTTGCACTACCGTCCAGAAGAGGAGCATTGAGTATACAATATACTATGAGGACGTGTTAGAAACTAACTAAACAGGTGGGTAATCTCTAAGTAAGGTTAGTAAAACTAAAAAACAAAAAACTAGATGCAAATTAGATAATTTTATCAGGTTTGTAAATAAAGAAGGCTTTGCGAATTATTCCTATCATTTTTAAAGAATTTAAAGGGAGATTTATTAAATTTCTAAATTATATCTGGTATTAGATTAACTCTTAGTATTATACATCAAAGTTTCATATTTTACCTTATAAACTATTCTTAGCCACTCTTATCTTCTTTTAGAGACTGCAAAATTGGGATGGGATCTTATCCTAATGAGAACATTAAAGATGCCCGAACGAAGTCCGAATCTCGCAGGAAGGTTTAAATTCCGTTTATTACCTTCACCTTCCTTTCTTTTCCTCCCCTTAATGTTTCATTTGTTAGCTCTTCTATATTTTTTTTTAATTGATCCTCCCTCCGTTATCTCCCACTCTGACGTTGCCCATTTTTCTGGCCTTGCTTGGTTATTTTCATTTCTCTCTCTCGTGGTAAGAGGACCGAGTTCTGAGAAAACGTGACCGATGTAATCTAGTGATGTTGACGCTCGTCAATATAACTGGTCGAGGCCCGGTTGCTGTGATGGTGATAAATGAGATAGTGGTTGTAGCGAAGATGACCGTTGTTGCACTAGCAGATAGCAATTAAAGAAGAGGAAGGCTATATCTGGGTACACTACCGATTCTGGATATAATGAAGATAATGCAGAAGACTAAATAGACCAGAATACATTTAGTTGAGTCGGTGAACATTGGAATGCATTCAGTGCACAGTTTACAGAAACACGGAAGTTCACATGTCTCCTCTGCTACGCGAATGGTGAAATCAGCTCCATTAATGAACTGGGGTACACATTATTCCGGACCACGAAGGGAGAGTTCGAATCTTAACTATTTCCGCTATGTGCTGTCACTTTGTACAAACATTGCCAAACTGTTATCAAGTAAGAATCTGGAGGTGGTTCCTTGATGGCTGGCCAACTATCATATCGCCAGTTGACAATGACTGGTATAGAGGGAAACAGACAATGGAGATAGATTTTATGGATGGTATTATGTGATACTGAATTCCCGTTTATAGCTAATGGTTGGTACTACACACTATCTATTAATAACAAACTTAGGAGAACCAGGGGGTCGTTACTGTCAGTGGTCGGAGTGGCAATGCCGAACATAATAAAAAGGATGAATGATAAGATTTTACAGATCTTTGAATAATTCCTGAAATTAGCTTGGAGAAGGTCGTGCCCGCAAGTGCTCCCGTTAGAGACCAAGGAAAATGGCCGCCTTGGATCGTTGTGTCTTGGAGGAAGAGGAGGGGAGTGTGGGGAAAGACGACCTCATTGCCATGCTGTTAAGGCAGCTGGGGCAATTGAGGAGTGAGGTTGACACTCTAAAGGGGGAAAATGAAGCCCTCAGGACGGAAATCCTTCAGGAAGGTGTCCTGCCTAGCAGGACACCTGCGAAGGAGGAGCAGGCGTGGAGAGTGGTTGTCTCCAAGGGGACTATGGTCAGGCTCAGGAAAGCTGACCAGGGTGTGGAGTGTAGTAACCCTTACCAGGTGCTGCAGGAAGATGGCGAGGAAGAGAAGAGGCAGGACGGTATGGAGCAAGGAGAGGAAAGGGCAGTTGTACAAACTCTGCCCACAGGTAAGGTCGTGGTACTTGGAGACAGCCAGGTGAGGTTTGTAGATAGGGATTTTGTGCGAGAGATAGGAAACGTAGGACTAGGGTGTGTTTTCCTGGGGCTGGGATAGGGCATGAAGCTGAGAGGTTAGACAGGGTTTTGTCAGGGGAGGGTACCAATCCAGTAGTGTGTCTTAGTGTGGGAGGAAACGACATAGGTAAGGTTAGGAGTGAGGAACTTTTCAAGAGGTATAGGGAGGTGCTGGGGAAGATTAGAGATAGGGGAGGGATCCCGATAGTATGTGGTGTCTTGCCTAGAAGAGGGGTTGGTCGTGATTGGCTGTCCAGGGCAATTGCTATAAATTGCCGACTGGAAAAACATTGTGCAAACAATGGTTGGGCATTCATTGATAGCTGGCAACGATTCTATGGCAACGACTACCTGTACAGTCGCGACGGAGTACACTTGTCTCGTGAGGGGCTAAAGACGTTGTCTGCATCCCTGGAGCGTGAAATCGTCACTCCGAAGGGGGGAGGTTTCGCCAGTAGAGAGAGGTCGGGGAAAGTGGGAGTCAAAAAACAAGCAGGTCCTGGGAAGTAAAATTAGTTGCTCAGGACAAGGGGTAAAACAGGACCAGGGAAGGGTAGGTTTAAATGTATACTATACAAACAGTAGGAGCGTTAGAAATAAAATAGACTTGCTGAGAGCGGTTGTATGTACCGAGAATGTAGACGTCATAGCAATCACCGAAACTTGGATGAATCTGGTGAGCAAAATTTTTTTATCTGAGTACCACATAGAAGGGTACGACCTTTTCACAAGGACAGGGAAGGTAGGAAGGGGGGGGAGGGGTCTCACCCTTCGTCAAGGATACATTAAAATGTTATATTAATAATTCAATAAAGGGTGAAATAGGAACCGAGTCTGTGTGGGTAGAAATCACGGAAGGAAGAGAAAAATTAATTATGGGAGTGATTTACAGGCCCCCAAGTCTTGGCAAAGAAGCAGCTCAGCTCATATGGCAGGAAATGAGTAGGGCAGCAAAATATAACAACCTATGCATTATGGGGGATTTCAACTTCAGAAATATTGACTGGGACAACATTGTAGGTGACTATGAATCTGAAGACTTCCTAGATGCAGTACAGGACAATTTTTTGAAACAACTAATTACAGAACCTACTAGAGGTGACAATATATTAGACCTGGTATTAACAAATAAAGAAAATATTATCAGAGATATCACAGTAGGGGAAGAACTAGGTAACAGTGATCACAGAGAAATCAGGTTCACCCTCAATTGGGAAACGAAAAACAATGACAATATGGTCAGAGTCCCAAACTTTCGGTTGGCGGATTATCAGGGGTTAAGAAGGTACCTAGGTGACGTCACCTGGGAACAGTCACGTCAGTCTCCAGTAGGAAGGGGTGAGGTCATAGATGGCGCAACGGTTGATCATGACTATAATATATTCACTAGTATACTACATAAAGCACAAGAACAAATTATACTATACAGAAAAATTAGGTCAAATAAGAATGAGCCAAGGTGGATGACCAGAAAACTTAAACACGACATAGGAATAAAGAAAGGAATATATAAAAAAATTAAAGGGAGGGGAGGAGCAGCTCAGAAATAGGTATAATGAACTATCTAGGAATGTTAAGAAAAATGTAAGGAAAGCAAAGAGAGACTATGAAATCAAAATAGCAAGAGAATCCAAGGCGAATCCCAAGGGATTTTTCCAGGTATATAGGACAAAGGTCAAGGACAAAGTTGGGCCTTTAAAGTCAGGGAGGGGAGAAGTGATAAATGGCAGTGAAGAAATAAGCAAAGTATTGAACAGCTACTTCTTATCAGTTTTCACAGAAGAAATTTGCGATGAAATTCCAGAGGTGGAACTGATACTTAAGGGAAAGGAAGAAGAGAAATTAAAGAATATCACTATCAGATAAGAGGATGTTCTTAAGAAGATAAATAAACTAAAGAATACAAAATCCCCAGGGCCGGATGAAATTTTCCCTCGAGTCTTGAAAGAGTGTAGGGAACAGATTAGCGGACCCCTCGTAAACTTAATTACAAAATCATTAGACACTGGAGTTGTGCCAGACTTGTGGAAACAGGCAAATGTAGTACCCATATTCAAAAAGGGAGACAGAGCATCAGCGTCAAATTACCGGCCGATCAGTTTGACGTCAGTAGTGGGGAAATTTCTTGAATCAATTATAGCAGATAGCATCCGATCGCATCTAGAGAAAAGCAAATTAATCTACGACTCTCAACATGGGTTTACAAAGGGAAAATCTTGTCTAACAAATCTGCTAACGTTTTTTAGGAAAGTCTTCGAGGTAGTAGATAATGACGAAAATTACGATGTTATTTACTTAGACTTTAGCAAAGCATTTGACAGAGTACCGCATCAGAGGCTTCTGAGAAAAATTAAGGCTCATGGTATCGAGGGGAAAGTTTTAAATTGGATAAAATCATGGCTCACCGATAGAACACAGAGGGTCAGCGTAGATGGTGTTAAATCTGAGTGGGGCCGTGTAACCAGTGGGGTTCCCCAGGGGTCAGTACTAGGCCCACTCTTGTTCATAATCTACATAAACGATCTAGATACTGGGATCAGCAGTGACATTAGCAAGTTTGCGGATGACACCAAAATAGGGCGGCAAATTAATTCAGGGCAGGATGCAAATGCATTACAGGAGGATCTAAATAAACTGCAGGGGTGGTCTGAAAAATGGCAAATGAAATTCAACACCAGCAAGTGCAGCGTACTTAATATTGGAAGAACAAATACTTATAATGTATACAGCCGAGAAGTCGACTTGTGAAAGAGACCTAGGGGTACCCCGGACCTACGGCCTAGAAAACAGTGCGTTAATGTTCGAAATAAGGCAAACAGAGTATTGGGTTTTATATCTAGAAGTGTAAGTAACAAGAGTGCAGAGGTCTTATTGCAACTATATCTTGCGCTAGTCAGGCCACACCTCGATTATGCGGTTCAGTTCTGGTGCCCCTATTATAGAATGGATATAAATTCACTAGAGTCGGTGCAGAGAAGAATGACAAAAATGATTCCTGGTCTTAGAAACCTTCCATATCAGGATAGGCTAAAGAAACTCAACTTGCATTCCCTAGAAAGACGAAGAGTGTGGGGAGATATGATAGAAGTATTTAAGTGGGTGAAAGGAATCAATAAAGGGGATATAGATAAAGTTCTTATAATATCCGAGCAGGATAGGACTCGGAGCAACGGATTCAAGTTGGATAAGTTTAGGTTTAGGAGGGAGATAGGAAGAAACTGGTTCACAAATAGGGTGGTGGACGAGTGGAACAAGCTTAGCAACTTTGTAGTAAGTGCGGGAACTCTGGAAAGTTTCAAAAGGAGGCTAGATAGATTCATGGATGATAGAGACTGGTAGTAACTCTCGACAGGAGCTGCCATGCACAGGCCAACCGGCCTATTGCAGACTCCTTATTTTCTTATATTCTTATGCTCTTATGTATTGGATACTGCTGAAACAAGTTTACTGTAAGTTCTATAACAGTTTGGAGTTCAGTTCCTTTTAGTAAAAATATTTTCTTTTTGGGAAATCGACGTCTTGTTTTGCTTCAATGAACCTTAAAGTTCTGATACTCGAATGTATACGGCATTACCACCCCATTATGTTCTAATCATTAATAACAGAGTACCTTTCTCATATCTGATTGGTTGGAGACCACAGACCTCCGCTCTAAACGTCCCCGAACTGCTTTTACCAATCCTTTAAGGTTTTGTTCCTCTCTGGGGATCCAGTTTATTAATTTCATTCATCCATTCCAGTCTTTGCCTTCTCCTGGCCCTCCTACTCTCAACTTCGCCCATTTATATTTATGTTATTAGTTCCTCATCCCTAATTAGATGACCAAATTATAACTCATTTTTCTTTGTACATTTCATGTATTTCTCTTGAAGTTTTACTAATCTTACTACTTATCCATTTGCTTTCCGGTCAGTGTAGCTTATTCTTAACATTCGTCTTTAACACCACATTGGCCTCCAACCTTTCTGTTGTCTGTTGAAAGTTTGCAGGCATCTGACCGACATCAAGTCTTGCCACTTAAAGACTTTCAGTAGCCTATTTCTCAAATTGAAGTTATATCCCTTCTCATCAGGGCTTTGTTGTTTTTTTCTTGCCCTATCCTTGTTCTGATTTCCCAAATAGAAAAAAATCGACTTGTTTCACTGTTGCCTACCACAATTTATATTTTTTGATTTATTTCCGATTTGGAAACAACCATTACTTTTCCAAAAATCCTTTGACGATTTTTTTATATCTCTTCACTATCTGTGATAAGAGCAGTATCATCTGTAAGACATACACTTGATATTACTTAACAATTATGATGATTTTTTTTAAGTGCATGACCATACAGCTCTAAAACTACACAACTATCAATGTATTGCCGGAAATTTACGACAGTACGTTTAAAGAGTAGGCTCCTACAGTTGAAAAAGTTTGAAGATCTGGCTACGTTATTCCAACTTGGAATAATAGTATAATAATAATAATATATCTTCAGCAAGATTATCATGTATATACAGGAACTGTTTATACAGGTATACAGGTCAGCATGAATGAAGGGTTCTTTCTTTAGGCTATAAAACTCCTGTAGCAGATCTATACTTTTACAAATAAAAAATTAAATAGCAACACAAAAAACCCTACTTAACATCTGTAAGTTAGTATCTAAGAGTTATAATTTAGTACTTAATTATTCCAGATTATTACCTAGCACTTTACAGAATTAATGAAATATAAATTTGCTTCATTGCCATAATGGACCATATTTGTATAACGAGCATTTGCAAAGCAAACGTTCGTGTAGCGAGGGATACAAGTGACTGGAAAATTTTTAATTTTTAGACAAAAACACACAAATATATTTATTTCTTCGATATCTCCCTGTATGAAAATCAACAGAGTCCTGTGGTTGCACTCTGCCGATTCTTAACCATTTGTTTTTGCATGAAACGACACAAAATTGCCAGGATAAAGGTAAGGTTACGTTAGGTAAAAAAAGTTAGGTAAAATTAGGTAAGGTAGGTATGATTAGGTAAGGTAGGTAAAGTTAGGTTAGGTATGTAAACATTGGTTAGGTTAGCCTTCTGGCTGCCAAGCTCTTTCAATAAACCGTTAATTATTATTATTATTATTATTAAAGTTAGGACAGATTTGGTTCGGTTAGGTCAGGTTTCATTCGGTTTGGATTGGTTTGCTCTTTTCAAGTTTTTGCCATACAATTTGGGTTGGGTTGGTAAGGTTTTCATGAATTTGCCGAAAAAATAAATATAAAATCCATTCAAAACACACTGAAATACAAAGGAAAAAAATGGCCGAAAAGCAGTGGGTGGTCGTAAAACTAATAATGACCTAAAACTTCAAAGTTCCAGCCCATACTTTCGAGAATACAACAGTATCTTGTTCATCTTATATTTTCTAATGATACTATGATGGTAACGTGTAATTCTGACTAGTGGACCGTTATACTTGTAGGTACCATATGCATTAAATAAAGAAAGAGCTTATAAAAATCTAATGAACAGTCAACATTAACATTATGTAGGTGTACAACTCCTCTCCATTTTTCGGAAATCGTAAGAATGACAGGTTACTGTTGTTTACAGAGTTGCTAGAGCATTAAATATCTACTCAATACAGGGGTGCCATTGCAGCATCTATAAGAAATTAACCAAACAGAAAAACGTGATTTTGCTGAATTTTTCGTCTTCCTCCCTTTATTTTTTGCTTGTACATTATTTTGTTTACTCTCAGGTTGCTTGGCGGCCCCACTTTGGGCAATGAAAGCATTCGCTGATTGGAACATAAATGCATAAGACCATGAGAATGAAGGAAACTGCAGTGGTCCTATTGGCTCATACTAGGCAGCCGTTATATACCCAACCCCTATCATTCATATTTCAATCCAACCTATATTTGAAGCTTCCCAGCGTGTCCTAATTAATGATGATGTTTGGTAAATTGTTCCACTCATCCACTACTCTATTTCCAAACCAGTGTTTACCTATCTCACACCGAAATCTAAATTTGTCTAATTTAAAAATCACTGCTATGAGTTTGCTGCTGGTTAGATAGTCTATGTACCTTTGTTATATCAACTTTGTTTAAACCTGACTCCATTTATACACCTCGATCATATCGCTCCTCACTCTATGTCTCTCGAGGAATTGTAAATTCAGATGCTTTAAGCTGCCTCTATACTCAAGGTTTCTAATGGCCAGGATTAGTACATTGACCAAAACTGAACTGTAAAATCAAAGTTGTCGCACAAATGCTGACCACACTAGAGGAAAGGTCATGCTAGTTGTGAGTAGCTCTGTGCCTCTCTGAAGGCTGAGTTAGAGAAGGTCAAGTGCGAAAACTTGAGGTTGAAGGAAGTGATTGCGAGGAAAAAGGAGAAAGATGTGAGACGGTGAAAGTCTGTGTCTGATGACAACACAGGCCAGTGGAGGGTAGTGATGAGAGGAACGACAAAACTGGTGGTGAAAGAAGAGAAACAGGAAACGACAACAGTTAAGTGTAGTCTACTAAGTTTTTTAGTCATTTGATAGAAGAAATGGACATTAATATAGTGAAGGACAAGGCTGACAAGGAAGGTACAAAACCTTAATTGTTGGGGCCTCTCACGTAAGGTACTGAGATGAGCGTTCTGTGTTAAAGACAGAAATAGAAGGGAGGGCGTTTGCCAAGAGATGGGTGGAAGATATAGTAGAAGGGTGGGACAATATCATGTCTGGTAATGGGAACAAACCCATTATTTGCCTCAGTGCAGGAGGCAATGATATTGGACGGTGTAGGATTGAGGAGCTCCTTGATAAGTTCAAGGCAGCTATTGACCAGATTAAGAGGGAGGGGTGGATCCCTATCATTTGTGGTGTCCTGCCTAGAAGGGGAATTGGCAGTGAATGGTTGTCAAGGGCACTTGATGTCAATGGTCGTCTTGACAGATATTACAAGTCTAAATCAGTTCCATTTATTGACAGCTGGGACAACTTCTACGCCAAAATGACCCTTTATGATAGGGGGTCGAGGAGACTGCAGTGGGCACGGGCAAACAAGACAAAAGGCTACGGAGAAATCGTGCTAGGAAAAGTGATAAAGCTAAATAAGGTAGAGTTAAAACCCGAATGCGACAATGAAATGACTTTTCTTTACGATTAATTTAAAAGTCTACTATGCAAACAATACAAGTATGAAAAATAAAATATATGAAATAGGGGGGTTGGTATTTACCCCAAAAATCGATAAACGTAAACGCGCGTGAATTACCTGTCGAATACCAAATTAAAGGATACAGATTATTCCCAAAAAATGTAGACAGATTAGGAAAGGAGTCAGGGTAGTAGTCTATGTGAAGGATAATTTGAAATGTGATAACAGTAAGGAAATAAAAACTAAACTGAATACAGAAATAATTTGGATAAAATTGACTAATGATAGTGAAAATTTAATCTTAGGAGTAATATATAGACCTCGTAATCTAGATAGGGGTAATTATCAAGTTATTTGTGATGAAATACGCAGGTTATCCAGACATAGTCTGTATAGTTTTATAGTAGGCAACTTTAACTTACTGGTACCTCACAATCAGAGGATTTCATTGAAACAGTTCAGAACGGTTTCTCAGTTATCAAATAGTCTATCCCACCCGAAGGAATAATATTCTAGATTTAATTCTGTCAAATTGAGAAAACAAAGAACCGTTATGATTAGTTCTCAATTCCCTTGTGTATGGAGCTGAGAATGTCCTCCTAAGTGTCTTGGTGGTATGCAGTGATACAGTGACCCATTCGTAATAACATAACCATCTCAAGGGTTCCCTAGTGTCTCAGTTATTGTACGTTATTCCTGTTCCCCAGTTATCATCGTCCCCGTCCGTTCTTCCTCCGTCTGCCTTGCGTGAGGGTAGCTGCTAACCACAAACCAGGCCGTTAATCCCCTCCCTCCTTACATTCTACAGTCCTCCCTCTCTCCCTCCCTCCTTCCCCAATTCTCCCGCCTAACCACCATCGAAACGTGGACAAGATAAATCTAAAGAAAAAGAAAAAAACACAGGAAAGGGGTTAACATTGAAACAACTTAGCTTTCGTTTTTATTTAAGATATCTTCAGTTACCTCTGAAGATATCTTGAAGGACGAAAGCTAAGGTGCTCCAGTGTTTCCCCTTTCCTGTGTGGTTATATATATATATATATATATATATATATATATATATATATATATATATATATATATATATATATATATATATATATATATATCACGTAGGTGGTCAGAGTAACGTTTTTCCAAATCCGGCTTCGAAACACGAGGATCCAAGCATTGTGTGAAATATAACAAAGTCTAGGACTGCTTTTAGTATCCTGGTGGTCCAGCGGTTAGCGTTCCCCGGTCACAGTCATAAGCTCGTGGGCCGTGGGTTCGAATTCTGGCGGGTTGAGGTGTTGATTGTATGTAGAAGTCTGCGTGCTTTATTGGGCTAATGAAATATATATGGATCCTCGTGTTTCGAAGCCGGATTTGGTAAAACGTTACTCTGACCACCTACGTGATACGGGTGGTCCCCATTAGAGGTTCACGGCGCCATAAGCTCGTTGAACAGGCTTTGTGTGAAATATAACAGAGTCTAGGACTGCTTTTAGTATCCTGGTGGTCCAGTGGTTAGCACTCCCAGGTCACAGTCATGGGCTCGTGGGCCGTGGGTTCGAATTCTGGCGGGTTGAGGTGTTGATTGTATGTAGAAGTCCGCGTGCTTTATTGGGCTAATGAAATATATATGGATCCTCGTGTTTCGAAGCCGGATTTGGTAAAACGTTACTCTGACCACCTACGTGATACGGGTGGTCCCCATTAGAGGTTCACGGCGCCATAAGCTCGTTGAACAGGCTTTGTGTGAAATATAACAAAGTCTAGGACTGCTTTTAGTATCCTGGTGGTCCAGCGGTTAGCGTTCCCTGGTCACAGTCATAGGCTTGTGGGCCGTGGGTTCGAATCCTGGCGGGTTGAGGTGTTGATTGTATATATATATATATATATATATATATATATATATATATATATATATATATATATATATATATATATATATATATATATATGTTTATTTATTTATTTATTCAGTGTCTGTGTATGCTTCTTATGCATTTCCACTTTTTTTAAGATTGAAGATAGGCTGGAGATTTGGTAAAGAGGTGGGGGTTGACTTTTTTTTTTTTTACGGGATTAGCCCACTAGGGCATAGGTCAATGACCCACATCAGGGCCTAGGGGCAAAATTATAGTAATAATAATTATAATAATAATAATAATAAAAATTAATAAGAAGTTACACAAATATTAAATAATAATAATAATAATAATAATAATAATAATAATAATAATAATAATAATAATAATAATAATAATAATAATAATAATAATAATAATAATAATAATAATAATAATAATAATAATAATAATAATAATAATAATAATAATTAACCATAAATAAATACAAAACAAAATAAAAGTGAGAAACGATATGATGTATGTTGTGTTGTCAAAGTAAAATAAACAATTGAGACCCCGCAATTGTGTGTAAATGAGGCAGAAAGTCAGATCAGCAACCTGGGTCTTGGTCACAATTTTTGTGATGCCATATAGCAGCAGGGTCTACCATTAGACAATATGCTCCCAATATCTTTCGAGGTGGTAGTACTGTACCTCCCTGTTTGATAGCTGCCTACTACCTACTACCTGGTGTGGTCTGCAACATCTCCTGCCCATGAATCCCATCTGTGGGACGATCCTAGTTTTGAATATAGGAAACTGATAGGGCCAAGCCGGTAACTGATCCACTTTCTACCTACCTACGTGGGTACTTTAAGGGCCCTTGCCATTTAGCAGAAGCTCTGCCTACTAAAATTGATTTATACCCTGGACTATCTCCTTGTTTAAATCTCGCCTTCAGTGTTCTTCTTGTCATCAGTTCAGAACATTGTTTCGAATATCTTCAGTGTTTGGCAAGCGGAAGCCCTGGTGAATAACTTGACAAGGACACTTCTCTAATCCTTCCCATTTTGTTTGCTAAGAAAACAAAAAGTGTGTAAGACGATTTTAGAAAAAAATGAAACACCAAGGAAGTGGTGGATGCGAATATAAATCTTATATAGGGAAGAAATCTAGTAATTATAAAGGCAAAGTGAGAGAGTTATGTGATCAATTTACCGATATGGGAAAATGTAATACTGCAGCAAAATGCTTGTGTGGTTGAGGCTATGTAAGACATTTACTAGATATACACGAAAAAGTAAAGCATGAATCATAATTAATAACTTGGAATCTCGTCCTGTAGAAAAGGCAGTGATTAGATATTATATAGTTCAATAAATGATAAGGGGAATGTGAGGTATCAGCGAAGTAGATTGTGTTAAGAGTGTGGAAGGTAAGCACTCAGTATTGTTAGTGAAGACTCTTCACTATCCTCAGACTGAAACTGTTGAAGGTTCTGCTGAGTGGGTCGGCCCCAGACACGCCTCTACTAGTATGCCTCAGCTCCACATCAAATCGGGTGTTTTGAATGCGCTGTTCGACAAATTAAATAATATTGCAAATATAAAGAAACCCGGATATACAGTTCGCTCCACTCCTGGATTTACCACTTAGCGTTGCCAATACTCTCTTTCCCTGAGGTAGGAACCCTAAACTCTTAAACGTGAATGTCATGGGTTGCGTTAGGCTTACCCACGCAACCAACTCCAAAGTTTGTTTTACCAGAGATAAGACGCCCGGCGAGGCATAACTGGGACATGTATTTTTCAATTAGTGTATGTCAGCCAGCCTTTAGGGGGGGTGGGCAGTGAAACAGTGTTGTACTGTTCATCGCTTCACACCGGGCTTACCCACACAACCAACTCCAAAGTTTGTTTTACCAGAGATAAGACGCCCGGCGAGGCGTAACTGGGACATGTATTTTTCCATTAGTGTATGTTAGCCAGCCTTTAGGGGGGTGGGCAGTGAAACAGTGTTGTACTGTTCATCGCTTCACACCCAAAAAAACCTCATTTTGAGCAGTATCCCCTGAGCCATGGGTTAGTGAGGAAGTCGTCTTGACTCTCTCCCTCCTGAAAGGGGGCGGGACACCACACCACACAGAGTCCTCCACCGCCACTCCGTCCTGTGAACCGTCGTCGACACGAGACTAAGCGTGTTAACCTAGGTTGTTATCCCCGTGGAAATATCACGTGTGGATGCCTGGTTGCGACAAGAGCAATCCAGGCTGGCCTATCAAACCTACAGTAAATGGTTAATTAATTCACGCTTACAGAGTTCTCCTGCACGACACCCGTCTACTGTGACCGTGATCGACACGAGACTAAGTGTGTTAACCTAGGCTTGTTATCCCCGTGGAAATATCACGTGTGGAAGCCTGGTTGCGACAAAAGCAATCCAGGCTGGTCTATTGCACCTAAATGGTTAATTCAGTTCACGCTTACCAGTTCTCCTTGCCGCGACAACCGTCTACCGTGACTCAGTGACGCGAGACTATGTGTGGTAAACCAAGAGTACCTTTTGTTGTTATGGCCGTGGAAGGTCGACACGAGACTAAGCGTGTTAACCTAGGTTGTTATCCCCGTGGAAATATCACGTGTGGAAGCCTGGTTGCGACAAAAGCAATCCAGGCTGGTCTATTGCACCTAGATGGTTAATTCAAGTCACGCTTACAGAGTTCTCCTGCATGACACCATGTGTGGTAACCCAAGAGTACTTTTTGTTGCTGTGGCCCGTGGAAAGAAGTCCTTGTGCGGAAGCCTGGTTGCAACAAAAGCAATCCAGGCTGGCAGTAAATGTATCACTTGAAGAATTAAGGCTCTGTTAAGTTATACCCATAGTAAAGTAATCACATGTGTCCCCAAGTTAAAATTCTCTTTTAGAAGATTAATTTTATTACAGCGTGAACGTGAGTGAATCATATATCCATGCAAATTGTAAATCATTGTATGGAAGCTTGACAAATAAATGTAAGTGCAATTATCTGCCCGTATCTGTGATCCTATCTTATTATTACTAAAGGTAATGACTGATTGGTTATGACATAGTATAACCAATAACTTAGATGGATGTTGAAAATTAAATGAATTCATTAAATCATCATTTATCAAGTATAAATCATGGAATGTCGAGTGGTGGAGTGAACTTCTACGTAGATACGCCATAATCTCCTGTAAGTAATCAGTGTGAAGGTATCGGACTCTACGGTAAGAAATAAGAAATATGACATATTATTATCTTTATATAATATAATCCACTCCTACTACCACCGAACCACCCCAAAACCATGACAGTGAATTCGAATCATTCTTTAGTGAGTGGGGTGTGTTGGGTGTGTCTTTATGTGGGTGCGGGGGTAGGGGACAAGGTACTGGGGGCGAAGAGGGAAAGCTTATGACAGATGGGAAGAATTACAATGCTGAATATCACTTTGGCAATACAGACGGGGTTCCTCATCTGGGTGTAGTCGTCTGTAGTTAACCAGATGAAAATAATAAAGTTACAATAGGATAAGAGGGGGATGAATTCATGTTCTAAGTTAGGTGTTCCTTGCAAAAGGGGGCATTTGTGAACAACTGTATGCAGCGAAGTTTTGTTTAATTCCTTGACTACGAGATGGAACTTCCCCAGTTGAAAAAAAAAATTGCCTGGAGGTAGCCAGAATGAAATATGCAAGAAGACATCGTAATTAAGGGATTAATTAGCACTCAAAACAATCAGGAAGTGGGCACCACATATTTATTGTAATACAAACTTCATGTGAGAAAAATAGTTCAGTTGGCAGCTGTCCGATATAGAATCAGGAAACCACAAATTTCAGTTGTACCAAACAATGAGGTTAAATGGATACAAAATTCACTATTATTATTATTATTATTATTATTATTTGTTATCGCCGCTGGCTTCAGCTACAGTGCTGGCGTGTGATGCCATTAAATCTTTCGACCTGTGACCTCGCCAGATGTAGAAGTGTTTACAGACAAGTCCTGGTTCTGCTGAGTGGACTGTCTTAGACTGGTGGCGGTGGCTGCCCGCCCCTCCATGAGACAGATCGCTTTCTCTAGTGATGCTGTGAAGACCAGCCTTCTGTCCGAGAATTTGTGCTGGGACGATTTACGCAGTACTGTTGTCTCTTGGAACACCATACTGATCTGCATTGACCCGCACTTGTAAGTACAGCCTAAGTGATGACATACCCCTCGGTACTGAAATATTGTTGAATAATTACGCCTACTCGTTTCTGCCTAACCTGGAATAATAAGACAATGCAGAGTGAAGCGAAGCGAAGATTAATAGAGTTTAGGGTTGCCATACGTCCGTATTTTCCCGGACATGTCCTCCATTTAGGTCTCGAAATCTTCATCCGGAAGGAATTTTTAAAATTCTTCAAAAGTTCGGAATTTCATCTTCCATCATTTTCTCCACGGAAAAAAACATGAAACTGTAATGACGAGAGAGAGAGGGGAGGTGGAAACCGTAGAGATCTCGTTCAGTTTTCGTCAGCTGATAAGTCACTTGTACGCCTGTACGGTGTTGTCAACTTAGCTGTTAAATATTTGATTGATAAGGGGGTAGAAGTTGATAAAGTGTTTTGACCAAGTTAGTAACCTGAAGCAGTTTGTGGAAAATTACAAGAGTGATGAAGAATTCAGTAATCTGTCAACACATAAAAAGTGGACCAGATACTTTGAAAATTCAAAGAACATTGAATGCCACTCAGAATTGCTAAGAATTGCACAATTCTTCTTTGCTATATCATCTCACAATGCAAATATAGAAAGAGTTTTTTCACTGATGCAAAGTCAATGGACAAAGGAAAGGAACAAATTGAGTGTTGAAACAATGAAAGGCATTCTGACTGTACAGTACAACTTCCGAGAAACACCTTGCAGTGACTTCTATACCTTTCTAAAGAGCGATCAGCCAATACTGAAAAAGATCCGATCTACAGAAAAGTATGCATGGGCACATCAAGTCACACACACAGTGGGGGAAGAAGACTGCAGCTAAGGGAATGAAGATGTTCAGCCTTAAGCAAAGGTAATTTTTTTTTTTTTTTAAGATTTCTATACCATGTATGTTGTATAATTAGTCTGTGTGTGCCAGGCCGGGGGGGGGATGTCTTCGGGAGCGTCCTCTTTTTGGAATGTTCAGATATGGCAACCCTAATAGAGTTTTGAACATTGTGTTATGTCAGTATGCTTAATAAATTGTAATTAAGATAAAATTGTGTGAGACTAACTAATTGTGTATCAGATGGATCACCTTGTAATATTATGAACGCCTTCTCCTCTGCAGGTTTTGACCACATCAATAAATATTAAATGCGTCAAAAGACGGATTTCAATCATTCCCTTCGACTTGCCCGTAACCTGAACGTCCTTAACTAAGGCGTTTACAGTCAAAACAAGTACGGGGGACGTCGAAGGGAATTAATTCTCAACTACCATGAGGAACAAAGGAATAACCAACGCCGGGAGTTCAGCATGAGACAACGTAGATCGTCATAACGTCAGCACAAGAGACAGTGACGTAGAGTGTCGTGTGTTTGAGTGAAGTGTTCAAATATCTGAGGAGTTGTCATAAAGTTTCGGCTCAAGCGTACAGGGTTGTGAATGTTCGTTTGCGACGAGCCAGCCCACACACCCAGTGAACGAATATTCATTACACTTGGACAGTGTCGTAAGGTTTCGGTCCGAGCGGACGGGCTGTTATTGTTTATTCCGGACAGGCAAGCTCACCCTCCCAGTGATTATACGTGGGTGTGTGTGTGTGTACACACCAGTGACCATAAAGAACAGCTGATCCACCTACACCAGTGACGTACCGTGGTTACACTGATGAATCATGCAGAACACCTACATAGTATATAAAATATCAAGTAGAATATGTCCTCTCTCTAAATAAGGTGTTTTCAAGCCATTTAACATCCAAAAAACCATACTAAAATATTTACTTATATTGAAATTCGGCTCTCCGAGAATTTGTAGAATTCTTATTGACATTAATATTGATATTGGAAGTTTATTTAGCCAGAAGAATGTTATCGCCGCTGGCTTTATCGCTGGTGTCAACAACCATGTGCCTCCCCTCCCCCCACCCACCACGCGACCTGTTACCTCGAATTAAATTGAATTGAATTGAAACATTTTATTGAGCCAAAAAATACAGATACAGAGTGGATAATAATTACAATATTAACATGGCTGAGCCAGTTGAGAACCTGAGCTTTCTTTGAGGCACCTGATATATACTATATATTTATCTCAAGGAAGTATTATGTAACATTTTGTATCATCTGGAATAGTACAATAGCATGGTAGTAATAAGATGTGGCAGCTGGGCGGGGGGGCGGTGTTTACCGCCGGGAGTGTCATCGCCACTAGTTTAAGTGCCGGCATCGCCGGGAGTGTTTTCACCGCTGGCGTCAGCGCTAGTGTCAGTGCTGACGTTTTTGCTGGCGTCAGCACTAGTAGTGCTGACGTTTTTGCTGCCTTACCCGAACAAAGATTAGGGGGTGAGTGGTGTTTACGGCGGCGTGGCCACCTGGACTCTTTACCACCGGGAGTGTCATCGCTACTGGCGTAAGTGCTGGCGTAACGATCGTAACGACCTTCTTATAAGACCTAATAATTTTTGCCTGATTTACCTTCGTCTCGCAATGGCCCGAGAAATTCAGCTCATTGTCAACATACACACCTAGGTCCTTCTCACATTGTTTTAAATAGTGCAGATTCTTCATCCCGTGGGGACACATGATACGCCTCCTCACCGTTGGTACGCCCCAGGTGCATCCTCTTACACTTCGTGACATTGAATCTCAGTAGCCATTTCTTCGACTATTCCTGGAGCTCACAGAGATCCTCCTGCAGCTCTTCACAGTCTGCTTGGTTTCTTGATTTCCCGAAATAACTTGGCGTCATCGGCAAACATTTGTATGGAGGAGTGTACAACGTCAGGCATGTCATTTATGAAACAAACAAACAACAGCGGGCCCAATATACTGCCCTGTGGTACCCCGCTTGTGACAGGTACGGACGATGATTTCGTGCCATTAATCACCACACACTGCTTGCTGTCTTGTAGAAAGTCTTCTATCCACGCTAGGACATTTCCCGAATTCCGTACCCTTCCAGTTTGAATTTTAGCCTTTCGTGGGGTACACTGTCGAAAGCTTTGGCAAAATCTAGGTACACATTGTCGAGATTACCACCCCGTTCCCGAGTATAGCTGCCTACTACCTACTACCTAACAACAACTCTTAGGAAACAAAATATCACCGTTTAACATAAGACTTCAAGCTTATTAGAAGAAAGGGACTGGTAACAACTATAGCACCATCACATAATGGGAACACCACAGCCGATTACAATGAACACGTGGTAACAATACGTTATATCCACATAATATTAAATTACGACATTCGCTCAAAGGTTATTGAGGATTTACAGTTTGTATACGAAGACTATTTCTGTTTCCTTAATTAAATTCACCTTAGAAAAGGACGCTTTGCATCAACAGTGGACGTCAAAAGTGACAACACTTCCATTGCTAATGTCCAAAACAATTATATTTTGCATCTCCCTCTTCATTTAAAACGCTAATAACAGGTTTATAAAATTGCTGACTCTTTTGGGGTGTAAATATACCGCCAGTCTCCACAACTTACTGTTTAGTTCGAATCTTTTCTTTATTTCCCTACACACTACTACTACTAGAAGTCTCTGAACCACATCTTCGTCAGTGTTCATGCTTATCTTATAATGCTCTAGCCTTTGGAAGGTGGCATGTAATTGCGATCCTGAATATATCTGATTGACTGGTACATATAGGGAATCATCGGTTGGATCAATACCATACATTTGGAGTTTGACACACTATGTAAATGGCAAAAGGATGCAGTTGACATATGCTTTACGGATTAAATGCAAAGTTGGGGCTTTACTCTAAAAAATCAAGTTTATTGTGTTGAGTTGCGGCAATATGTAATTCAAAATTCAAGTAGCAGAACACAAGTCTCTCCTCAATTACCCTGATGTGGAAATACAGTTTGAGGGGGTTGCCACTGTTGGAGTATTCTTGCAACACCTCATGGCATGACATTCGTGGCAAAACATGAATATTTGTGGGAAAGGTAAATGTACACATTTCTCAACACATCTTCACGAGTACGTGGCCAGGACTTTGCTGCTTCGCTGGCACAGAGATGCATGCTTTGTGCAACACGTTTAAATATGGTAATGCCAAGCATTTGAACTTCCATTCTGCTAGTTACACAGTCATATTCGCCCGTAATGTTTAACGCCCCATCTGCAGCAGACCCAATGAAGTTGTTCATGGTATATCATGTGTAGTGAGGCACTGAAACAGCATGTTATATATTTTCACCAGTCGAACCCTGATTACCTTCAAATACTCCAATCAAATCCAGCATCGCGATTTTGTCATTATCTCTCCAGATCAAAATACTTCACTATCATTGCATGTGATTTACTTACTGAGCAGTCGGTACTTTCGTCAATAATTACACTAAATTTATTTGTAGTTTCCTAACCAAGTTTTGAGTTGCACATTCCCCTAAAGCTTGCACGACGACCTTGCACCTGGTCCGTTTCGTTGCCGTTTGAGCGGCTGTCTTAGAATCGGGAACATTCGCTTATTGAGGTCGTCAAGGTGGTCACCTAAGCTAAAAGAAATATTAAATTTATTTGGCTATACTTGCCACTGAAGATTGTGAGATCACATGCTGCTAAATGATTAAGGTTTCTGCCACCCTTAGGACAGATTAACACGACCACTTATTGAACAGTGCCATTACATTTTGGGCTAAAACACAGGAGGAAGCAAACACTAAATCACCTGAATGGCATCATGTTCTGCCAAAAACGCTGCGAATAGGACAGTTGCCTTCGCCGCGGCGCTCAGTATGGCCCCGGCAGGGTGAAGACGTGTCAGGTTACATAAGAACATAGGAATGGAGGAATGGAGGAAACTGCAGCGGGCCTATTGGCCCATACTGGGCAGTCCCGTTTACACCCAACCCCTATTGCTCATATAAACATCCAACCTATGTTTGAAGCTATTCAGCGTATTCGAGTTAATGATGATATTTGGTAACTTATTCCATTCATCCACTACTCTGTTTCCAAACCAGTGTTTACTTATTTCGCTCCTAAATCTAAATTTGTCTCATTTAAAACCATTGTTACGAGTTCGCTCCTGGTTGGATAGTTTGAGTACCTTTGTAATGTCCCCTTTGTTTAGCCCTGACTTCCATTTATACACCTCTATCACGTCGCCCCTCGCTCTACGTCTCTCGAGGGAGTGCAAATTAAGATGCTTTGACCTGTCTCTATACTCAAGGTTCCTAATGCCCGGGATTAGTCTTGTCATTCTCCTCTGAATTCTTTCCAAGGATTCTATATCCATTCTGTAATACGGTGACCAGAACTGAACTGCGTAATCCAGGTGTGGTCTCACAAGCGCAAGATACAGTTTTAGGATGACCTCGCTAGTCTTGTAACTAACACTCCTTTGTATGAACCCAAGTACTTTATTAGCCTTGTTACGAGCAAAAACACATTGTTTACTTGGCTTAAGGTTCCTACTTATCATTACTCCTAAATCTCTCTCGCAGTCGGATTTCTCTATGGCATCGGTGTTCATCTGGTATCTGGTTTCCCTGTTTACATCTCCTATACTGAGCACTTTACATTTGTCCACGTTGAATTTCATCTGCCATTTTTCAGACCATTCGAAGAATGTTTTTAGATCTTCCTGTAGTTTTGCGGAGTCCTCGTCAGATTTAATAACACGTCCTATTTTAGTGTCATCAGCAAATTTACTTATGTTGCTGTCTATGCCGATATCTATGTCGTTTATGTATATAATAAATAATAATGGTCCAAGTACTGAGCCCTGGGGAACTCCACTAGTGACGTTGCTCCAATGGGACTTAGTGCCGTGAATGCTCACTCGCTGTTTCCTGTCCTGTAACCACGCCCTAATCCAGCTTGTACTATGAGATTCAATACACAGACAATTTAGTCGGAGTTAATTTGTTATAGTTTGACATAACCGTGATCCAAGGTCGTAAATACAGGAGTGTATTAAGAAATATTAAGTGGATTTTCTTGAACGATACCAGTTTCCGTTTTCTGTACGAAACGGCACGAAACTGGTGCATGGAACACTTATCCAAAGGAAGTAAATATACTAATTTATCATAAATACAATTAGACCAAATGTGAGACGATATTCGCGGATGATATAAGGAGCATTACATAGTGTTTGCCAGACGAAAACCTCAGAAGTACTAATCAGTGTACAATCCTTCTGCTTTCACTACACGATGGTACCAGAATGACCATATCCGTTGACCTGTCAAATTCATCGCCTTTTCTACTGCATCAGCAACGAATTAATATGTTACTAACCTTACGTAAAATAAGGAAATCGTCGAATGATATCTGAATTTCATGTCCTCCTTTGGTATTGCATATTTGTACCCTTAAATTGGAAACCACAGGTTGCGAGTATTCCTTTTCGTACAGGCAGAGCTGCCGCCCGCTACTGAGATTACGAAGGAAAGGAAAATTGATTCATTACCACCGGTTTTAAGGTAACAAATAACCAACTAGACGAAGTACACGGTAAGCATGATTAAATTTACTTGTAACACCGTACACAACCGGCAGTGAAATGCCACTTGTAATACCGTAAACAACCGGCAGTGAAATGCTACTTGTAACACCGTAAGCAACCGGCAGTGACCTGCCACTTGTAACACCATAAGCAGCCAGCAGTGAAGTGCCACTTGTAACACCACGAGCAACCAACAGTGACCTGCTATCATCAAACAAATACAAGCAGTGAGTTGCACCACCAAATACAGGCGGTGAGCAGTGGTTCACCGAACAAACTTTGAGACCTAACCGGAACTGCAAATGAATATCAATAAAAGGACAAAAGGTTGTGGAAATGGATCCAGAGCAACGAAGGGGAAAGGTGAACAAGGACAAAGGTGACCGAGACCCAGAGGTAGAAGTTTGGGAATGGCAAATTCGAACAGTCTGATGGTTCTCAGAACGATTCTGGGGACACAGGTCCTGGATGAATACCGACTGCTGATGCTATTTGTGAAGTGGAAACAATAATAAATAGTCTAACCATCACACCTGCGTCGAGCGACATGAGACCTGGAAGCATTTACACCAGCCCACATTCTCCACGGTGGCCCACATGCTGATCTGCCATTGGGAGGATGTCTTCTGAAAGACTTGCATCAACGACGGTGATGGCACGTGCAGTTCCTAGCAGACCGCTTCTGGAAACGCTGGGTGAGGAAGCACCTTCCACTACTCAGCAAAAGACAGAGGTACATAGAACCAACCTGTAATCTCCAGAAAGGCAACCTTGTCTTCGTCACCGGAGAAGATCTTCCTCGCAACAAACGGCCATTGGGCAGGGTCACGACAACAGTCCCGGCAGCCAATGGTCTAGTGCGTCAGGTGCTTGTGCGAACCATATCTTGGGAGTTCTGAAGGCCAGTGACCCGTGTATACCTTATTCAACACGCCACACCGTAAATCTTGGGCGATTGCCCAACTCCGGGAGTGTTATCGCCGCTAGCTACAGTGCTGGCGTGTGATGCCATTAAATTTTCGACCTGTGGCCTCGCCAGATGTAGAAGTGTTTACAGACAAGTCCTGGTTCTGCTGAGTGGACTGTCTTAGACTGGTGGCGGTGGCTGCCCGCCCCTCCATGAGACAGATCGCCCTCTCTAGTGATGCTGTGAAGACCAGCCTTCTGTCCGAGAATTTGTGCTGGGACGATTTACGCAATACTGTTGTCTCTTGGAACACCATACTAAATATTGACCCGCACTTGTAAGTACAGCCTAAGTGATGACATACCCCTCGGTACTGAAATATTGTTGAATAATTACGCCTACTCGTTTCTGCCTAACCTGGAAAATTAAGACAATGCAGAGTGAAGCGAAGCGAAGATTAATAGAGTTATGAACTTTGTGTTATGTCAGTATGTTTAATAAATTGTAATTAAGATAAAATTGTGTGAGACTAACTAATTATGTATCAGATGGATCACCTTGTAATATTATGAACGCCTTCTCCTCTGCAAGTTTTGACCACATCAACAAATATTGAATGCGTCAAAAGACGGGTTTCAATCATTCCCTTCGACTTGCCCGTAACCTGAACGTCCTTAACTAAGGCGTTTACATTATTATTATTTTTTTTATTATTACAGTATACAGTATGTGCAATTTATGGTGCAAAGGTGATATAGCTGCTGTTTTAAAGGTGCTAAATTAGTTAAATATTAAAGTTTTTATGCAGTGCACTGAGACATGATGGCAGTCCTGGACGGGTGGTGGTGGAACGTTTCATGTCAAAGGGGTAGGAGTTAGTCTTAGCTATTCGTTCACATTATTACTTGTTAATTAGAATAAATGTCCTTCTCTACACATTCTGAGCGGTTTAAATGCACCCTCAACTACTTCTTGCTTATGTATCTGTATATTCCACGAGTCTTTTTTTTTTCCTTTTTTTTCGGGCATTAGCCCACCCGGGCACAGGTCATGTTTCATGACCCACATCATGGCCTGAGCAAAAGTACGTCGCCCTGCTCTGTTCCTTGCCCACGGAAGTCGCCACGCAAGTCTCAGAGACCATTACCAACCCTCCATCTGACAACAAGTTCGCTGCCCTGCGGGATGCTCTAAAGACGCGTTTCCAGCGGTCCCACACCAGTCTCCTGCAAAACCTATCCTGTCTCTCCATCGGCAACTCAACGCCTGCACGTCTCTGGGACGAGATGTGTTGACTGAACTCCCGGCACACAGACAGGCTTCCCGACACTATCCTGCGCCAGTTTCACGCACAGAAGCTCACCACACAAGTTCGCATCACCCTGTCCGCAGTAGATTACTCTACGACACCGGATATCTACGCAACCTCGGCAGACAGAATATTCTACGAGTACACTGCTGCGCACCTCGCCGCAGCGGACAATCCAACGGCCACACCATTACTTACCTCCGATCTTGTCAACCGGATCAACGCTCCTCAGTCGAGCAACACCTCACAAGACATCAGGGATCTGCTGCAGTCTCTACACCGCAGGATGGACACCATTGAGCAGCTCTGCTCCTCCACGCCCGCTGCTGGGCCTGTTCCTGCCCCACTCACCGCGTCCTACAAACCCCGACGTCTTCGTCCTGCCCCGGAAACCGCCGCCAGCTCCCAGCACAGTGGACCTACCCTCTGCTGGTACCACCAACGTTTCGGTGCCAATGCTAGACATTGTGAGCCCCCCTGCAACTACTCGGGAAACGGCATCAACGGGGATTGGTAGACGCCACAGCCCCCGTCACTTCAGGCGTCTCACTACTGCACATCACCGACCGCACCTCCGGCAGGAAATTCCTCGTCGACACAGGTTCATCGGTCAGCATCATCCCTCCCTCACTGCAAGACACATCAAAGCAACCCTCTTACGACTTGTTCGCTGCCAACGGTACCCCCATCGCCTCCTACGGCGCACACATCCTCGCCTTAGAACTCGGTCTTCCCAAGACTCTGCACTGGTCATTCGTGGTCGCAGACGTCTCTCAACTCATCCTTGGCTTCGACTTCCTCACCTTCCACAACCTCGGCATCGACCCAAGCCACCGCTGCCTCATCCATGAGCCTACAGCACGCACAATCCGGGGTACACGTGCCGCAGACACCGACACTATCAACTGCCTCTCACCGTCCAACGAGTTCTCCCCCGTGCTCGAGAAGTTCAAGGAACTTTTCTCACCCCAAGTCTCTCCACCACCACCTACGTCGGGAATTTTCCACGACATCAAAACTAAATGACCTCCAGTCTTCTCACGCCCTCGCCACCTTCGCCCTGAGCTTCTCAATGCAGCCAAGGCGGAATTCAACAGACGGCATCATTCGACCTTCAAAGAGTCCCTGGGCATCGTCTCTTCACATGGGAGGGTATGTGGTGACTACAGAGCTCTGAACCTCGTCACCAAACCTGACAGGTACCCTATCCCGCATGTCCAGGGCTTCACCACAAACTCCATGGCAAGACCGTCTTCTCGAAGATCGACTTGGAGCGTGCCTTCCACCAGATCCCAGTAGCACCTGCAGATACCCAGAAGACAGCCCTCACCACTCCGTTCGGTCTCTTTGAGTATGCCTTCCTGAGTTTTGGTCTACGCAATGCAGCCCAGACCTCCCAGAGGAACATGGACCACATGCTTCGCGACCTCGATTTTGTCACTGTCTACATAGACGACATTCTCGTCGCATCTCCGACGCCTGCCGAGCATCATCACCACCTACAGCTCCTTCTCCAACGCCTGCCGAACAACATGAAAATTCATCCTGCCAAGTGTGTCTTCGGAGCCTCCTCCATCGACTTCTTCGGTCACAGAGTCTCGCTGAGCGGCATCCAACCCCTACCACAGAAGGTAACCGCCATTAGGGAGTTTCCCAAACCTGAAACGGCGAAGAAACTCCGAGAATTCCTGGGTTTAGTATATTACTACCACCGCTTCATTGCCCACGCTGCTACCGTCCTCGTCCCCCTCTACGATTTTCTCAAGGGACTCCCCAAGACGTCTCACAAGCCTCTACTTTGGACTCAAGAGGCTGTTACAGCATTCACCACTATCAAGCAGCACATCACACGCCTTACCCTCCTGGCTCACCCTGCACCCAACGCCCGGACCACTCTCACAGCAGACACTTCTTCTACTGCCGTGGGCGCCGTCTTACAACAGAAGATCAACGGAATTCTCATGCCCGTTGCCTTCTTCTCACAGCGGCTTCAACCACCACACCTCAAGTACAGCGCCTTCGATCGAGAACTCCTGGCCGTATACCATGCTGTCAAGCATTTCCAGCACTTCCTCGAGGCCCGTCAGTTCACCATCTTTACCGATCACAAGTCCCTCGTCCACGCCTTCGCTTCAGCCTCCCAGTCACATGCTCTTCGTGTCCTTCGCCACTTGGCTTACATCTCGGAGTTCACCAGCGACATCCAACACATAAATGGCAGCCACAACGAGATCGCTGACACCCTCTCTCGTTGTATATCCAGCATTCTTCCCTCATCTTCACCCATGGATTACAGACAGCTCGCTGTGGCTCAAGAGAACGACGAAGACCTAGCAGCATACAAGACATCTCCCTCAGGTCTCGCCCTTCAAAAACTCCCCGTTCCCGGCACGAACATCAAGTTGTGGTGCGACATGTCCTGTGGGCAGCCTAGACCGTTCGTGCCTCACGTCCACCGCCGCGCCATCTTCGACTGCATCCATGGTCTCATCCACCCGGGTGTGCGGGCCTCCCAGCGCCTCCTCACGCAACGTGTCATCTGGCCCGGCATCAAGGCCGATACTAGGAAATGGGCTGCCCAGTGCCTGGCATGCCAGTCCTCTAAAATACATTGGCACACACGGGCTCCCTTAGAAACCTTTCCTATACCCAAAGGACGCTTCCAGGTAGTGCACCTCGACATCGTGGGACCTCTTCCTGCGGCAACACCTACATCTTCACCTGCATTGACCGTTTCACCGGGTGGACAGAAGCCATTCCCAATGCTACAGCAGTCTGCCGTCCGCGCCTTCCTGTTCTGTTGGGTCTCCCGTTTCGGTCCCCCCACGACCGTCATCACTGACCGAGGTGCCCAGTTTGACTGGGACAAAGAAACTACAGACAATTCAAAACTTAGCCCTAAGGGAAGTATACAACATCAGATATCCTGACAGTCACCAACCGTCAACTACACCAACGAGCGCAAATAGAACCCCTAAACGTTTACCTACACCAACACTCAAAAAGAATATGGACAAAGTTAGAAGAAATAGAGACAGGACCAATCACAGAATGGATGGAAGAGACAGAAGAAGGAAGAAGAGAACACCCGTGGTTCCCTCGCAGTAAAAGAAGAGCCCTAGAACCCATACCAACTCCCCTCTATTGAAAGATGCAACGTTACCCCAGTGACAACCTTAGCAGCCTACCACTTACAACATTAGATCATAAAAAGACGGGATGTTCTTAGCAGAAACACAAGTACCTGCCCTAGACTCCCCACCATTGGATAGACACAAGACCCGAAAATGTAAGTCATAAAATTGCAACACTTGCTAAACATACAAACACCTGACATAAATATAACACCTAAGACGAAAATTAGCCGAAACACAAACACGAGAAAACAGAAGCACTTGGATTGAGCCCCAAGACCTAGTATTCTACTACTACTTTCCAATTTCCTCGCCTTTCTTCTTGCACTATCCACCAACCCCAAGTCCCTCCAAATTCCACCATCATTCTTCAAGTCCAGTTCCCGCACCACCAATCTAATGCACCAGCATCAAGATCTCCTCATACTTTACTTCACCCATCGATTCGATTCGGAGGTCATTCTACTCTACTCTCCTGAACCAGCAAGATCTCTCAACAGCGCCTCACCAACCAGCTCCCTCAGCAAGCTCCTCACCCAACAGGACCTCTGAGCAAGCTTCTCACCACACAACAGCTCCCTAGCACTGCACTGTACATACAATATATATTTACAGAAAACGCATTGTTAGTTTCTATTCTACCTCCATCCTGAGTGTGAGATATCTTACATGTACGTACGTATGTGAGCCCATACAAAGAGATAATAGACAAGAAAAGAGAATTTGACAACTGGCCACATACAGTACAGTACGCTACATGCTTAAATAATGAAGAAAATTTGATCTGAGAATCTTGTGGCAGTCCTCGTTCCTCGTTGTAATTGGGTTGCCAATTCATTAATATAATTTCTTCATTATTTAAGCAAATATAAGAACATTCGGAAACTTCTTATGACATTAAATAACAATGAATAGTTTATTATTATAAAAATTCTACCTTTGGATTGTTTAATATATAACCTGACAGTGATACAGCCGAAAATAGATCCACCAATCACAATCACCTTTACAGACAGCCTTACTTTACCAAGTATTACCAGGAGAAATTGCGAGCACGAGATCCAGGGAGGGTTCGGTGCATCTTTGGCTGACTGTACATGAACTGTACAGTAAGAGGGATGATTGTACATTATAGGAAATCCCTCAACTTGATAATAGGGGGAGGCATCTCGCAGGATCTATGCTCTTGTGTACAATAATAACGTACAAGAAATAAATCTAAAGAAAATTGTGAGTCAAAGATATATACGAGTATGTCGTGGTTTTCGCTATATATTAATTTTCTATTATAGTTAACCCTTAAAAGGTAAAGAAAATCGTCTAGTAATGACTTGGCAGAGAATGGACATCCCAGGGGTTGGCCTCGCCTGTGTCCAGGAGATACTGGAATCTGTGTCAGATTAGGGAGCTAGGATGGGATCCAGGTGTTACCAAAGAGCCTATTCGGTAGATAAAGTAACCTTTATATTTAATACTATGGGCGTTTGTGCCGGTGCTGTAATATAGGTTGTTCTTTAAAAATAGGATGCTTAAATTATCAAGCCAGCCTGGATACTTATCCGTTAATTTCAACATAAGTACTTGGAGTACCATTCTTCATTGTTGTTTATAACCTTAAATACCATAAACTTTCCTCACTATGGAAGAACTTGATAACATGATTCTGAACTTTGGTGTTTAGGGGTAGTTAGTGTAGTGATCTCACGTTCAGTCCATTGTTTACCGCCCCCACCCCGACTAAAGGATAATTGGGATCAGGACACATGTAAGACTAATGTTGTTGTAAGTACATATTGGAGTAAATGTGTTCTTGACCAGAAAGAGATGGGGATGGATATGAATAAGTGGTTGTTAAATGTGGTAAGTAGGGTACTAGTGGGTAGTATGAAGATTTTGGGAGCGAGGAGAAGAGGCCAGGGCAAGGGACTCAACGAGGCGATGTGGGATAGTTTAAAGCCGTGGTCACACGAGGGCTGATATGAGCAATTTCTTGCCGGAACGTTATTTCCATCAATGTTGTAGACATTCGAGCAAATTTTTTGAAAAATTTCCTGGACGATCGTGATTGAGTACTCGTATATTGTTAATCTTTCCATCTTTGGTATTGTACGTTAGACAGATGAAGAAAGCGTTTCAAGGGACGGTATTGTTAATCCTCAAAAGGTATTGTGTTTATAGGGAAGTAGATTATGAGGCAGTCGAAATGAAGGCTGAGGTAATCGAGTTTTGAACTAATGAGAATTGAAGCAGGTAAGATGTGAGGCATGTGAATGATGAGGTAAATGAGGATTAAGGCATTTACTGTTGAACCAGGTGAGGAGTGAGGCAAGTGTATGGTGAGGTAAAGGATGAGTGAGGCAGTTACCGGTTGAGGCAGGTGAGGAGTGAGGCAAGTGAATAGTGAGGTAAAGGAGGAGTGAGGCAGCTACCGGTTGAGGCAGGTGAAGGACGAGGCAAGTGAGGGATGACACAAGTAACCTATGAGGCAAATAAATTGTGAGGGGGTGATTTGTAAGAGTGGCAATGCGAGATGTAAGTGAAAAGTGAAGCAGATGCAATACAAGACATTTGAAACATGTGAATTGTGAGGTAAGTAATGTGGCCGGCGCTGGTCATGGTAGGTGGTTGTGAGGTTGACGAGTTGTAGGTGTCAGATGGGAAGAGGAGCGGCGAGACATGTAAGAGATGAGGCAAACAAGAGATGAAATAGGTGAGGCACGATGCAGATGAGAGATGAGGCAGGTGAGAGATGAGACTATAGTTAGGTGCAAGTCAGGTGAGGCATGAGAGGGGTAAGATGAAACTACTGTAGGATGAGGCACGTGAAGGGTGATGCATGGGAGGGTGAGGCAAGTAAGGGATGAGGTATTTTAAAGTCGAGGCAAGTGATGAGAGACAGTTGAGGAGAAAGATAAGCTAGCTAAGACATATATATGGGATGAGGAAAGTGGGGGATTTGTCAAAAGATGGTTAAGGCAGGTTAGGGGTGAGGCAGTTGGAGAGTGAGATAAGAAGAGTTTGTCAGATGAGGGGTGAAGCAGGTGAAGGATGAGTCGAGTGAAGGGTAAGGTGAGGTAGGTGATGTGTAAGGCAGGGGGAGCACCGTAGAGTGATCCATAGTTAGGCTTAGGACGGCACGAGTGTTTACTGAGGGAGGATGTTGGGTTCCGCTGGGGGGAGCTCTCTTGGTAATGGTTATCGATCCCTTAAACAACTGACGGAAGAGAGTCTTGCACCAGCGCGGTAGAGGAACTTTACGGCAGGCCCTTACGCCACGGATTCCGAGAGAAACAACTTTGGTAGATACCTTATTCTTAGGTGTTCGGTGCACGACCGCGATTGTTGACATCACGAGTCGAGTACCTGACGTGATGAAGTTTTCTAACGAAATATTTGCTCCGACACGTGTTGGGAGCTAATGATTTCTTTGTGTTCCCGTGATATGTCGATATAACGGATATCACTTGATCTCTTTCATTCAATGATTATATTCATATATGGGTGCCAGCTGTGTATTTTAAGGAAACAAATAAATTCAGAATCTTGAGTAAGCAAATGTAAGTTATGAGAATAATGTTGACCTTAAGTCTAACCAATACGTATCATTTAATGATTATAAATTACCTCGATACGTCAGTGATTTGTTTGTAAAGTAATAAATATTAATTTACTGTGAATCCCAAAGAACCAGGAAAACTGAAGCATGATATTCAATATGTACGTAAGAAAAAATTCTCGCCATTTGTAAATGGTATGTCAATATGATACAAAAATGAAAAATAGTTCATTTAAATATTATATAGCACTAAAACGAATAAAAAAAATATGTAATTAATTTAGATGTTTAGACCCCTTCACTGGAGGCATAAATTTAGGTCTGCTCTATTCAAAGGTAACGGGCTCTTCTTCATCTTGGGAACATCTTGACGACCGTGTCTTAACTTTGGTCTGGTAGAGGTCAATAACCCAAGAGTAACCAGGTCAAGTGGCAGCTTTAATAGCAGAAAGGCCTTAGAGGTGATCTTAAAAGGTTCGTTGAATGGGAAAAAAAATTATATTTTAGGTCCTTGAGCACGTCATCACTCAAGTTGCCAAAGCTTCTAAAGCTTATCTGGAGACCTGGTAAAGGATGTGTTTATGGCAGAATAAACGTGCTTGCCCTTGTTCACGAAAAACAATTTCTTTGTAGCCAACACAATTAGAGTGACCCCCACAACATTTGACTTCTTTTTCTGTTATACCTTGATCAACAACATCGCTCTAATTTTATTCGCGTTTTTATTTAAATCTCATAGTTGATATAGCGCTTTAGTCTTCAGAAAGGCTATACAATATTAGGGTTTCTCAGCCAAGTTATACATCTGGAATGATGAACTTTCTAGCATCAATTATCTAAGGATATTAAGTTGAACATGAGAATGATTACCGATACCTTTGTCAATGTTGTGCTAGGATATTCACAAGACATATTAAAGAAGGTTATTGTAAAGGCCTGGGACTTAGGGATAGAAATCCCTTGTCAGTCTAATCAGGATCTTATAAGATGAAAGTCAAGAACCATGGTTTTCCGAGGAATAACAAACAACCGTTCGAGATCGACATCTCTTTACTACGAAAATAAACACAAATTGACACCACTCGCACAAATATCAAATAAACTATTACGGGAGTCAAACAATTAAAGGAGTTAAACAATTACGGGAGTCAAACAATTACGGGATATTTCCTACGGCAGCAGCCCGATGGAATGTCTGGTAAAGCAGTGATCCGCTCTCAGGGGGAAGGTCCAGGGCAACTTCCTCACTTGACGCCGTCGTTGGTGAGCAAGGTTTTGCCACACAGGAGAGACGCCAGGGCACGGACGTTGGATAGGGCGTGGAGGAAGTGGTGATGACGTGGCTGCCGCGGTAGTAGGTGTCCGGAGATTGACAGCCAAATAGTGAAGGACTGGGGAATCAGCCCACGAGCCCCAGATGAGTACACAACCAGAGTTTGAACGAACAGCGGGGTGCAAGTACAGCTGTGTTGTCGGCTGGGTAGTGTCTGATGTGTGACGAAGCAGCAGCAACCTTCTCACCTTCGTCTACTCCCCCGTAGTGGTGGACGCGAACAAGCGGCGGACAACCATGCTGCTCGTTACCGCCCTTACAGTTACAACATTACCTTTTTAGCTTTAATCTAAGTTCCAGATGAAAGTATGGTTATAGAGGCGGTATACAACTAACACCTGAAGGACTTTATTGAGTTTGTTCATTTTTGCACAACTGTTTTAATAATAATACTGAATAATGAATGTGATGAGACAAGTGTGTGCCATTAACTTTACCAAACATTAAATAACCTAACAAATACTAATCTCAATTTACCAAACCTAACCCAGTTTTAGTTCCCATTTCCAAATATAGTATGAAAATAAAATTGTCAGAAACAAATAGGAAAATGTTACTGCGAATTTAATTATGTTCAAAGTATGTGCTGGGTTAGCTACTTTTTTCGCAGGCTAATTAGGTAGGTTAGGCAAGGTTAGGTAGGTTAGAAGAAGGTTAGGTCAGACTTTAATAGGTTCTGTTCATTGTCATACCATTTTCTTAATATTGTCCAAACAAGTTCTCCTAAAAATTTGGTGCAATTCCATGAAGTACTGCCGAGGTTTTAACCATAGATATGAGAGTAACCTTTATGTTATATCTAATCAGGAGTAGGAAACTTTACTTAACTTAACCTAGGTTGCTGCTCATGTAAGGCGTTCATGGTATAATACAGTAGATAGGTTTGGTGACCATGAGATTTCTTGAGAAATTTCGCTTACAATAATGACACTAGAAAATTCTAAGAAAGAAGTATTTTTAACCCATCTAGTAGTGTGTAAAATGTACCATATATCTAGTAGTACATTACAACATAGGGGATATTTGATGTATGATTTAGTATTGTACTGCATATGATACCGTTTTGCGACTTCCAATTGCCAACAATACTGGTTGCTCAAAGTGGGCAGGGCTTTGAAGAAGGAAAATATGGGATAAAATTCTATAAAGAACACCAAAGAAACCTTTACAAGATTTAAAAGCCTTACCTAACTTAAAAAATCCTAAAACTATAAATGACTTACCTTATTCTTGTTTTCGGTGGTTATTGTATTGATGTAGGTTTCGTTGTTCAGATAAGGGGTCATGTCGAGGTATCACAAGTGCACCCTGCGTGGGTCTAATTTTGTTATGACACCCCAACAAGTTAGCTAGTTAAACTTAATGTCGGGTTCACCCATAGAGGCCAACTCTTAGCAAAAGGTTATTTAAGAAAGATTCCAGGGGAAAGGGGTGGACATTATACAAAGAAGGAGCTTTTAATATTTAATAACAATAATAACTAATTATAAAGACAATAAATCCTAACCGATAACCCTACACCAGTTCCCTAACTAAACATATAAATATCCTAACTAGATACGGACTAAAATATGGGGACAAGAGTAAAGATGAGCCAGAAAAAAATTAAACCATCTACTTCTCTCTGCGGTAAATGTTATGGTACGACGGTCACTTGAAACGCAGGAACCCGGGGAAGGTAGAGGTCCTTCGGGCGAGCCACTGTTCCAGGACAGAGGATGAGAGTGAAGAGCGGTTTATGGCGAGATACAGGTCTCTCATCACCTTGGTGGTTCACGGGAGAGGCTAGAGTGTTGTAGTAGAGGCTAGGGAGACGTGGCAGTGTTGTTATTGAGGCTTCAGATTTCAGATTTGCCCCCGAGGGGGCTAGTTTATTGGGCACCCCCTTACATCCTGTGCAAGGTGAAGCGCAGAAGCGTTTACAGCGCCCAACAGGGAAGTATGAAAAGTTCATACTTGCCTTTATGACTCGTACATTAAGGGCGTAAAAGCCTGAAGGGTCATTGGTTTTGTCAAGTTACATAAAGTGAGAGAATGATGAGTGTGTGGGGGGAAAGTTCCCGGTACATTTCATCTGTTTATGGCAAAGAGTGGCAGGTCCCTAATAATGTCAAGTGCCAGGCCTGTGACTAGGAGGAGGGATATCTGGTCTGGGAGGGAAGAGGTGTTGGTAACGGCTGGGGACCTATAGGAGGAGGTTATAGGGCAAGTGAGGGTGTAGTGAGAGAGGGTGAGAGTCGGGTTGGCCACAAAGCTTACAAACAGTGCGGTGAGGCTCAGGGTTGCCAATGTACTCCCATAGGTACCTGTACCCTAGGCGCAGTCTCATGTATATAAGCTGTTGAGATCGAGTCAGGGATCACTTCTCACATCGCTCCTGAACCAAGAAGACCTCTCAACAAGACCTCCTGCTGGACCCGGAACTGTGAAGACCGCCCTCTCCCTTGTACCATTGTTGGCCATCTTCCCGGACCGGACCACCCACGACCGTCATCGTCCACAACAACTCACGAGCGTTTTCGGTTTATCGAGCATTAGCTTGCCCTCCCCACTGGTGGTGTGAGTGACCCACACTCCAGCTGGAGAGCAGTTATAGCGCGATATTCCCGGCGTGGTTTGAGCTCTTTTCCTTCTACTACTATTTTTCCTTTTTCGCTCTGGCCTAGGGACCTGCACCCTCAAAAGTGTATTCGTCCTGCGGTCCCCCCTGTAACTGTTCATCTCCCTCCCAGGAGATTGTGAACACGAAAGGGGGTTGGAGCAAAACCCATCCCAGCCGAGTCTTTCCAGGAAAACCGTGATCGTGCGGGTCCACCTGGAAAGAGGGTAGCAATCCTTATCCTTCCCAAATAGGCACACTTAGCTCACGTCTATAAGTGAGCAGTCACATACACTAGGAAGTAGGCTTCCCCAACGGGGCTCCGGGAGAGAAGCTCAGGAACCACTCTACGACCACCAGCCAGTGGGGAGTGCTGTAATTCCTCTGCTATTTACTCAACCGGAATAGGTAGGATCTAAAAAAATAAATAAAAAACCGGTTATGGAGCGCGTACGCCCTCCTAACCGCGACCCCCGCCTGAACCGCCAACCTGACGACCCGAACTACGACAGGCTTCGCACAGAGAAAGCGGACCAGTTACGCGCCTTCAATGAAGCCCTGAAAAGTAAGAACACTGCCACCACCTCCAACAACTCCACCACCACTGCTACCGCCACTGAGGACAACTGGACGAAGGTAGAAAACAAGAAACGCCGACGTGCCTTTTCGGGAAACGAATGCCGTCAAGCAGCCCAAAAGGCACCCATCACCACCACCAGCTCACCTCCAACGACACTGCCAAAATTCCGAATCACGAAAACGGACGCAAAAACAACATATGCCGCCGTCACAGAGATGGAAAAGCAAAACCCACTGGCCAAGTTCTCAGTGCGGCCCAACCTAAAGGGGGAGATGATTATTCACCCCAAAGACAAGGACTCTGCCACCACCCTCGACACTTACCTGCAAAACACCACCACCGTTGCGTCAACAAAGCTGGACCCCGCCCAGAAACTGATGAAGTCGGTAGTCCTCCGGTACCCAAAGGAACTACCTCTCGAACCCCTGGAGAACCACCCGAAGATCTTAAAAGCCGAGAGATGCTCTCCCCTGTCCGACAAGACGGCCACCACGAAACAAGTGCTCATAACGCACTACGGCTCACCCCCCAGCACCATAGACCTCAAAACCTGGGGGATCTACGAAGTGAGGCCCTTCGTCCCAGAGCCCCTGCGGTGCTTCAGATGCCAGAAATACGGGCACCATCAGACAAGGTGCACGTACAAGGAAATCTGCGCAGTCTGCGCACAGAAGCACGGCACACACTCCTGCCTCACCAAGTTGAAAAATGGGGAAAAAATTGCCCCCAAGTGTGCCAACTGCGGGGGCAAACACCACGCCTGGAATCCTGGATGCTCCGAGAGAACAAAGAGGGTCCAGGCAAACCGACCAGCAGCAAGACCGGCCCCCACCGCCTACACACCAGCCCCACCAAGTACCTTCGTGTGGGGAACCCAAAGGCCAAAACAACAAAGACAACCTCCTCAGCCAGTCAACACCCAAAGTGCAGCCCAGTTTCCTGGCCTCACTACGGCCACACCTCAGCCACCCAAGCAGCAGACAACGACAACCACGAGAAAGACAAAAGAAGCACACACCAAGGCACCAGAAGGAATGATACACGTATCAGACCTAGCCAAGGTACTGACAACCTTCGCGGAGGGCCTAGCCGGACTACTGGGCCACAAGATCCAACCCACACAGCTCCAAATACTCATGGGGAGCGTCCTCGGGCAAGTCGCCACAGCTCCAGCCAACTCAGTGGAGGAAGCCACGCCGGTCCTCACACGAGTGACAGCCGAGGTACACTCTACACCGAAGAAGGCCACCAGAGAACCCAAGATACCGACAGCTCCCAGAAAGAAACTGGACGTTTCAACTCCCCTGAACCGAACCACGGCCCAGAAGGCAAAAACCACAGAACACGAAGATATGAACCTGATCCAGTTGGAATCGAACTTGGACATCTCCATCGAGGACCACCAGAAGTCCCCGATGAAACAGTGGTGGAAAACATCAGCACCCTGAACATCCTAACATGGAATGCTCAGGGCATCAAAAACAAGAAACACCTCCTACAAGAAGCAGCAGCCAAGGACAAGCTTGACATCATACTCCTACAAGAAACACTTCTACAAGAACACCACTGTTTCAAATTCAGCGGTTACAAGACATACAGGAGGCATTTCACGCAGGCGTCAACAAGAGGATGTATGATCTTGGTCAAGTCAAGCATACCCTCCGCCGATGTCACGCAGCAATTTCCATGTGGGGAAAACATCGAGACACAGGCCGTCAAAGTAACCCTCCAAGAACGGGAATTAACTGTTCACAACATCTACAAGAACCCAAGGGGCTCACTGGAGGTTACTCAATTATTTGCTTCGGCCGCTGACCACGCCACACTCATAGGAGGGGATTTCAACGCACATCATCCCTTCCTAAGCTCGGCAAGCCCCACAAATGAAGACGGCCTTCACCTATACACCACCTTTCAAGATACACCCGAGATCTGCCTCCTGAACACCGGAGAGCCCACCCACACTAGGGGAGGAAGGCTAGATCTAACCTTCGTCTCCAGTGCACTACAGCCTTCGGCCTCCTGGCAGATACACCCCACGCTGACCAGCGACCACTTCGCAACCCTAACAACGCTGAAGGTGAACAAACTCCCCACTCCACCCCCCCCGAGATGGAGATACAATACCCAAAAGGCAGACTGGGGACTCTTTAAGAAACACCTGGCTAAGTGGCGCGAAAAATCACAGCCGGCCGGCGCAGCACCCGTGGATGAGACAACCCTCCACCACCAATTGGTCGAGGCGTTTCACCAAGCGGCAGAAGAGGCTATCCCAAAAACAAAACCCACATCAAGACAGTACAATGATTACTGGTACTACTGTCCCAGGGTGAAAGAACTCAACCACAGAGTGAACATGGCCCGAAGAAACTACAGGAGACATCCCACGGCAACAAACAGACATCTCCTGCAAGTCATAGTTAAGGATACCAGGGAAGAGAAGGAAGAAATAAAAAACGTAAGCTGGCTCAAGTGGTGCTCCGAACTGAACGAGCACACCTCCCTTGGCAAGATGTGGGCCCAGATCCGAAGGGCATCTGGGAAGGCAACACCACCACCACCAACCCATCCCAACCCAGAAGAGGAAGCCGAGAGACTTGCAAAACTGTTCTCTGACCGAGCAGCAACGAAAAACCTCCCGAGACAGGCGGAGGAGACACAACGGCGTCTGCGACAGGTCAGACTCCAGATGATCGAAGAGGCCTGCAACAGTGAAGATGACACTGACAGACCATTCAACCAGCAAGAACTCCAGAAGTCGCTAAAACGAAGCAAGGACACAGCACCAGGGGCCGACAGGATAACCTACTCCATGCTTTCTCATGCCGGGACAGCCGGACACGAGGCTCTGCTGCAAGCCATCAATGCCTCGTGGACAGCACAAAGACTCCCACCGGAATGGAAGAAGGCAGACATACAGCCCATTCCGAAGCCCAGAGAACCAGACAAACCGAGGCCCATCTCCCTTCTCAGCTGCATAGCGAAGACGGGAGAAAGAATGGCTCTCAACCGACTCAAGTGGAAAGTAGGCAGCCCACACCCTCACATCTTTGCTTACACCGAGAACACCGGCACAGGCAACAACATCGCCGAGATACTCAGCACAGTGGACAACAAACCAGCTCTGGTGGTCTTCCTCGACCTGGAGAAAGCCTTCGAACTAGCAAATCCATTGGCCATTACAACTACGCTCGCTAAAAAAGGCGTCAAAGGAAGGTTGCTGGGGTGGATCCAGAACTACCTCACACAGAGAGAAGCACGAGTACGCTTTCAGGGAGCAACCTCAAGCTACAGGGTCCATGAAAACGGAACCCCACAAGGAGGCATCCTCAGTCCAATGCTGTTCAATGTCCTGATGGAAAATCTAGTCAAACTTCCTTTCAGACAAACAGCCAAGCTCCTATGCTATGCAGACGACTTACAGCTTATAGTAAGAGGATCGAACAGACTAGCCAACACGCAACACGCACTCCAACTTATAGAAGAGGAGTGCAACAGACTTGGACTCAAGATAAATCCAGCCAAGTCGAAAGCGATGGCCATCTGCACAGACACACCAGACAAGATGCTCTCCATACAAAACACGCCGGTAGTCTGGACCAACGCCCACCAGTGTCTTGGAATCTGGTTTGACCAGAAACTCACCTTCAAGCCGCAACTCGAGTATCTCAGGCACAGGACGAAGAGCAGACACAATATAATGAGGTCGCTCACCAGCAAATCCGCAGGAGCAAACCTTCATGTGCTCAAAGCCTACTACACGGCCGCCATCAGATCGCTGGTAGATTACAGTGCTCCAGCACTCATTGGACTGAGAGAAGACCAAATAGCTAAGCTAGAAGTCATCCAAAACAATGCTCTCAGGACCATGCTCGGAGCACCCATGTGGACCAGAATTTGCAATCTGCAAATGGAAACCGAACTACCACCCCTGGCAGTACGAGTCAAGCAGGTGACAGCCGGTCTCCTCGCCAAAATCTGTAGAGCAGACAAGCCCACAGTTGCCAAGATTCGAATCAGTGCCTCCCTCCACCTCGACCACAGAGTGCGAGGGGCCACCTGGTCGCACGAGGCAAGCGAGGTCATCCGACACCTGCAAGCAGAAACACTCGTCAAGAACAACCAAGACACACGAGACAATGGTTACGCTGTTCCTCCACCATGGAGCCCTCCACCAGCCACACTCAAATTTACCGACCTAGGCGATAGTAAAGCCAACCTCCAGAAGGAGGACCTCAAAAAAATAACTCTCCAAGCCATAGCCACCGAGACACCGGCTGATGCAGCATCATACTTCACAGACGGCTCGGTGGACCCAAAACATCATAGATCCGGAGCGGCCTTCTACACCCAAGGTCAGACCCTCCAATGGAGACTTTCCAATGACTGCTCCACCCTACAAACAGAACTGGTAGCAATCTCAAAGGCCCTACAACACGCTGCAACACAACACAACAAGTCCATCATAATTCACACGGACTCGAAATCGGCCATGCAGGCGCTGCAACACAGTCAACCAAGAGACAACGTCCACATCATCACCTCGATCCTCGCACAGCTACAGGAATTCCAAAGCCAAAACCGACCAGTCGTCTTACACTGGATTCCCAGTCATGTAGGGATCGGAGGAAACGACGTGGCAGACGAAGCAGCCAAGGCAGCTACACGTTCTAGTAGCGTACACATCCAAGTTCCAGCAAGTGTGCAACAGATCAAGAATCACCTCAGAAAGACTACCAAGCTCCACATCAAAAAGAGCTTCCTTCATGCACTCAACGCTGGTTCCCAATCAGCCAAATGGTACCTGGCGGCCACAAAAGGGGAACCACCTTTCGCTGACAAGAAAACTCCAAGACAAACCCAAGTCAGCCTTCATCGACTACGACTAGGGTACAAGTGCTCCTGGCAGATGATCGGAAATGACGTCATGGAATGCACCTACTGTCAGGAGCCAGCAGCCAACCCACTTGAACACTATCTCCTCGATTGCGAGGTCACACAAAGCCTCCGAAACAGAACTCAAATCTCCCAAGAAACACACACAACACCAGCGGCCACTCTAACCCGAAAGGCCCATACAGACCACATTCACCACCTACTCCGGGTCATCACACGATACCCACCACCCAGATAGCTTAGAAAGCATCCTCTCCCAGCAAGTGCGGACCCCAGTTCGGGGGGCGCGCCACTCCGAAGCTGACCACGTCCAAGAGTGGGGGCTGGTGGTAAGCGTCCACTGATCGGGGGTCCGCTCACACTTGCAACCTGCAGTATCCCTCCAATCTGCAGGTGGGACCACCTCCATCCCAATCCGGTCTGGCTGCTCCTGGAGCTCCAGCCGGAACCACCAAACGGGCCGCCTATAGGCAAAGGCCCGTGTCGGACTACGGTCCGACAATCTCAACAACAACAACAACGAGTCAGGGATTGATATTCTTTGTAGTGGCGGTTGTCGTCACCGGTTACAGCGTCATAGTGGCATAGTGTGATGCTACCCCGTTGTTTCAGGTGTGTCCAATTTTCGTTGAATGCCTCTCGTTGTGTGGCGTGTATGCGAGATTTGAGATGATTCAGGGAGAGGGCGAGAGTGGCTTCAATATCTTCTTCTTGTGTAGCTTCTTTGGCAAGCCGATCAACAGTGTCACAGGCAGTTATTCCTATATGTGACGGGATCCAAAGAAACTTGACACGGATGTCATCAGTTTGTTCTAGCCCGGCAACGGCGGCTAGGGTGTGTTGGGCGGCAGGGGAGGAGGGGGAGGGTAATTTGAGCCTCGCTAGCGCAGAAGTGCTGTCACTGATTATAAGGAGGTTCCGGCGTTCAGTGCGAGCATAGGTCGCCCCCTCATGAATGCCCGCGAGGATGACTATGCTTTCAGCATCAGTGGAGGAGGCCCAGTCGTGGACCCTGATTTTCCTGCAGGCCTGGCGCTCAGGAATCCACACAGCTGCCCCAGCGCTGCCCAGCGTGGTAACAGACCCATCACAGTAGACGAGGATAGGAGGGTGGGAGGTCTTTAGAGAGGAGGCGACATCATTAATCTGCTCAAGGCAGTTAAGTTTGAGCATATACCTCAGTTGGGTGGATTTACGACCAGGGAAGGTGTGGACGACAACATCAACACACGGGAAAGTCCACGGCGGTAGAGGCGGATGAGTGTACTCGGGAGGGAGAGAGGTCGAGGGGGTGTAGAGGTGATAACGCAGGATGTCAGCAGCAGTGTGGACGGGCCAGAGTTGAGAGGGAGGGGGGAAAGTAATGGGGACAGGCCGGCGCAGGAGGGTGTTAAGATGTGAGTTCAGTGAGCGCGACAGGGGAGTCGGTTGCTCACTGCGAAGAAGTTTAACACCAAGGATGGCATTGAGAGCAGTAATTCGATCGCAGACGGGAAGCAGGATTAGTTCGCGCTGCATGACTTCTATTCTGGTGGTCATAGGGCAGCCGAGGATGAGTCTCATCGCTCTGTTTTGGATTTTCTCTATGCTTTGTTTCTCGCGCTGGGAGGCAACTACAAGGACAGGAGAGGCATAATCTATGACAGCTCTGACGATGGCAATGTACATTAGACGTAGGACCCTGACAGAGGCTCCTTTGAGGCCGTGAGTGAGGGACTGGAGGGGCCTCGTTCGTTGGCGGCACTGGGAGATGACGTGGGCGGCGACAGCGGAGGTGGTGGCTCTGGTAGTGGCTCGCACAGGTAGACCAAGTTACCTGTAGGTGCGTACTTGATCGATGTCTTGTCCTTGCAGAGTCAGTGGTGTCTGACGCCGGAAGCGTGAGATGGACTTGGTTTTAGTGTGTGAGATGACTAGCCCGAGTGTTTGACAGGTCCGGGCGAACGTGGCGAGTATAGGTTGTTCATGTTGCACTGTAGTAATTTGGAGGAGAATATCATCAACGTAGCTTATGATGTGACCGTCTAGGGCGCGCTCAGTAAAGATGACGTTGAGACGGCAGATGGAGTTCATGAGAACATTGAAGAGTGTAGGGCTGAGTACACCTCCCTAAGGCGTGCCAAGATCAAGGTCCCTGATCTTAGAGTAGTGGCCCTGAAAACGGACACGGGCCTGTCGATGGGGGAGGTAGTCAGCAATCCACGTGAGGAGTTTGCCCTTCACATCCATGTGAGTGAGGCCCTCAAGGATCACTTCACTGTTGACTTTATCAAAAGCACCCTTGAAGTCGACGAAGAGGGAGGTTTTGGCGGAGGTGTTTGCCATGTAGTGAGCGATGCAGTGAGCAGTACTCTTTCCGGGGCGAAAACCATAGAGGTCAGGGTGCAAGTGGGCTTCAATTTTCCAGTGGAGGCGGTGGCGTATCATGCGCTCCATCATCTTTGAGAAGCAGGAGATGAGGGATATTGGACGATATTCATCTTGTCTGCCTGGTTTAGGGACTGGGATGGTGGTGGCAGTCTTCCATAAGTGAGGCAGCTGACCAGTATCAAAATAGAGGTTAAATAGACAGAGGAGGGGGTTACCAGGGGTAGCAATAAGGGCATTTAACACATATGTGACGCCGTCATCGCCTGGGAAGGTGGAACGACCACGCTTAACAGCATTTAGTAGTTCACACTGTGTGAAAGGCACGTCAGTGTCTGCAAATAGGTCTTGGTACTCGAAGATGCGCTGTCGGCGTTGTGGTTGCAGTGCGAGGGTGAAGTCTCGTACAGCGGGTGGTAGCGCATCAATGGAGGCGGCCTCCTGCCACGTCTGGGAGAGCGCCTCAGCTCGGGCAGCTGGTCTGGGGTGGAGCGGGGATCTAGCGTTGGTGCCCCGGGCACGGTTAATGGTGCGCCATATATCACCTATAGATGTAGATTGGTCAATAGAAGAAGCAAAATCAAACCACTGCTTCTCTCGTGCGAGAGTGATGGCAGATTGGAGCTCTTTATGTGTGCGCATCAGGAAGCGTAGAGAGTCAGGGGAGCTGGGAGATTTCTTCCACTGGTCGACTGCTATTCGGTGCCATACTCGGATAGACTTAACATGAGGGTCACGGTTAACGTTCCACTGACTCCTGGGCTGGCGGTTAGGGCGGCGGTGTTTTGGGACAGGGCGGAGGAGGTCAGTGCATTGTTTGGACAGATCAAGGTAGAGTTGGTCTGCGGTGGTGACAGTGTAACCCTGAAACCATTCAGCAATGGTAGTGATGAAGGCAGGTATGTTGGCAAGGGGTAGGCTGAGCCTAGGGCCCTTGGGTGGAGCGGGTATTCTCACATACTGGAGGGTAGTGTGGATAGGGAAATGGTCACTGTGGGGGGAGTGGAGGATGCGGGTGGAGTGTGGGCGGTGAGGGTCAGAGTAGAGAGCTATGTAGTCAAGTTTCCCTCCCCCGATGTGGGTGGGTGATGGAGGGCAGAGAAGACGTACAGGGTCATCAGTGGTTTGTAGGTAGGAGAGCCAGGAGTTACCCCGGGAGTTTGAGTGGGGCCCCTGGGAGCCGAGACTAGGGTGACGGGCATTGAGGTCCCCCACAAGGAGGGTGGGGGTGGAGGTGATATGGTGTGGTAGGATAGGTACAGTAGGGGTGGAGGGAGGCACATAGACATTGACAATATTGAGGGACATACCTTTTAGTGTGATTGTGATGGCATGTGCGTCGGTGGTGTCGTCATCAAGGGGGACGTCGAGAGGTTGGTAGGGGACATCCTTCTTGACGTAGATCCGTAGTCCACGTGCATGGCTTCGTGGTAGTCCGTCGATGCGGAGAACAGGAGTGGATGGGCTCTCAACACATGTGTAGCCACTGAGCACATAGGTACCAGCAGCACACCGCGTTTCTTGGAGGCACAGCACGTCGACGTCTTCAGTGTAGACGTAGGTTTTGAGGGCACCAAACTTGCTTTGCAAGCCGTTTATGTTCCAGGTGAGTACCTGCAGTCCTGTAGCGTTGCTATCCATTGTGGTGTATTAGACTGATTACCCCTGACGTGGACGGATGGGCCTTAGGTGCCGGCATGTCGGTAGAATATGGGTAGCCGGAGGTGGAGTCCTCAGGTCCAATAGGTAGCCCTGGTGGAGACAGCACAGACACAGGAGCAGGCGAGGCTTGAGGTGGGTAGACAGGTTGAGGCACCACGTGACGTAAAGATGAGGCAGGGCTTGGCTCGGGAGCCCCAGTACACACAACCTGTGAGCAGGGGGGGCTCACAGGGGGACTACCAGCTTGTGTCAAGCCAAAAGAGGGGAGTGACTGGGTGGCAGCAAAGGGCAGGAGTTGGCGGTGTAGGTCGGAGATGGCGGTACAGAGTGTAACCAAGAGTTTCTCAACATGACTGGTAAATTCTTGGAAGAGGGACATGATCTGTGTCATGTCACTGGAGAGGGGTTGTGGGGGGGCACTGGTGGCGGCACAAGGCTTGACAGCATCAGGGTAGAGACGGGGTTGTGGGGGGACACTGGTGGCGGCACAAGGCTTGATAGCATCAGAGTAGCGACGGAGTTGTGGAGGGGGAACTGGTGGGAACACGAGGCTTGATAGCGTCAGAGTAGAGACGGGGAGGAGGCTCAGTAGTGGTTGAGTTAGGGAATGGTAGGTGCTGTTGTGGTGCAGCCTGGTGAAGCCAGGCAGGGGCAGGTGACCCAGTAGACTGAGGGGGGCGTTGTGGTAGATGCAGCCCTTGGGGAGGCCTCTCCCCTGGGACAGAAGGGCGACTGGGGCACTGTCGTGAGTCAGCATTGTGCCGGCCGCCACAGTTACAGCACCTGGGCTCAACTACATAGCCCATACCACCCCTATTAAGGTGGTCTTTGATTTTCTGGGCACAGGCGGCGGAGTTGTGGTTACGTGAGCAGAAGCGACATCTAGAACGATCACGTCGGCAGCAGGCAGTGAAGGTGTGACCCCAATGAGAGCAGATAACACAAAATGCAGGCCCAGGATGATAGGGCTCTGCATAAAGTGGTGGAAGGATTGGATGGGCTTCCACAGTTGTTGCACATACCCTTCCCTTCCACTTGACAATAACAGCAGCTTGTGGAGTGTGTCCCCGGTAATATCGACGTATACTGAGTATATTAGAATTAAAGTCACGTGCATCTTCGATGTCAGCGTATAGGGGGAATCGTTTCACTAGGATGTGGCAACATTCATCAGCGTCTGCTGGAGGGGCCACTAGGACAACCCCGTCAAAGCCAACAGTACTAAGGGTTTTATAGACTTCAGGAGTCTGACACTTGATAAAGTTCCGGTTCTTACCTTGTCGGAATTGAATGTTGGGACCATGCTGTCTGCAGTACTTCATCATCCAATTAAACCGATCCTCGACAGATTTTAATGAGTCCTTGGGAAAGTGGAGATTCAGCTAACTTGTTTGTTTGGCAGAGGGCAGGGTGATAGGGTCCATGGCATTGCTGTTTCCACTGTGGCTAGTGTTTCCCATAGAAACATTACCGTCACTGTCATAATCACTGGGGTCTGACTCTTGAAGGGTGTTGGATTCAGTCAAGACCTGCTGTGTTTTATTCCCAGTTGAATTCTTTCTGCTTCCTTCTGTGTGTGTCGTCCTTTTCTTCCTATCATTCATGATCTCATCACTGTCGCTTCCTTCACTTTTCTTCGCCTCCTCTTGCCTCCTCTTCTTTTCTTTCTTACTAATCACTTCTTGAAAATTGTCTATCACTTCTATTGTTGTTGGCCGCGGATTGTCTGCTTCTGATTCACTACTTGAAAGCCTCAGGTCGTCTTCTAAGTTGTTCAGTAGGGCAATCTTTTCTTCTTTAGCCAAAGCCTTCATAGGTTTCTGCCCACCACTCTCCCCAGGCATTGTGCAATGCTTGTGTTCGGTCACAGGCGAGATGGAGAGGCAACGACGTCACTACCACGTCATTCAACGTCACGCTCTTCGCACTGCGCATGCGTAGATACGAAAATAACCGACCAGAGGGTCCAGGCAGGAAGTCCAGATATTTTATCTAAAATATTGTCTAAGTCCAGCAACTATAAATTTCACAAGCGACACTGTGCTTACAACTGGGCTCCACTTTAGTTCTCTAAACAGACTGAAGGTAGTCGTCTCACTAAATTCATCAGAATTGGGAATTGTAGGGAGAGCTCACTCACAACCTTTGTTGACGTTTCACGGTGCGCATATCGAAATGTTATTGAGGCTTCTGACTCTTGTTCCAACGTCGTGATGCGACAAGGTAGTGTTGGTTAATTTGCCGACCCCCAGATGGCGTTGACCCAGGCGGCAAGGTGGTGTTGTTACCGACCCCAGATGGCGTTGACCCAGGCGGAGGAATGTGACACATGATTGGCTTACGTCTCCTACTCAGTTATGTAACAGTCGCAGTGATTGACCAAGAGGAGACACACCACCGCCACCTGTCGGCATTGTAAGAACTAATGCCAGAGTTTGTACGACCTCCACAACTAAGTTTTGAACCGTTAGTGAATCGGTGTTACAGTAGTTCGTATGGACTTCGGATTTCCCGGCAGTTACTAACTTCGTATTTCAGCAGTGTCAGTGAATCTGGGCCCAGGTCACTATCCCACATCGGGGCCTGGGGCTAAAATATATTAACAATAATAATAATATAACGAAAATAAATATAATAATAATAATAATAATAATAATAATAATAATAATAATAATAATAATAATAATAATAATAATAATAATAATAATAATAAAGAACGCTAAATACAAAACTGAAAATAAAAGTCAAGAGTGAGAAACGATATACAGTACTGCATGTATGTGGTGTTGTCAAAAGTAAGGGGAACAATTATGACCCTGCAAATGTGTGTCAATGAGGTAGAAAGTCAGACCAGCAAACTGGGACTTGGCAGCAGGGTCTACCATTAGACGACACATTATACTTTCAATATCTTCCCAGCAGGTAGTACCTCCCTGTTTGATAGCTGCCTACTACCTACGCAGTATCAATTCAATTTTCAATTTCAATTGTTTATTCCTTGATAGAGGAAGCGGGATCCTAGTGCTGTCACTAGGTACCCCTGTACAATAACACCAGAAGCATCTGGCAAGTGTCACAAGTATATACAGTATAAATATTATAAAGGGGCTTACTAAAGCCTAAGGAAGGAAGGATATTCCTTTAACACATAATCAATGTTATTTACATAGTATCTGGCCAGTATGGGGAGGATCATCGTGTCTCCGTCAGGGAGTGGTGGAGTGGTGGTCCAGCAGGCGTCACGGAAGCGTTGTGTGTGGGGACATCTTAGGAGGTAGTGGATAAGGGTGCGGCTGTCGGGTCTTCTGCATAATGCACAAGAGCGTTGCTCAGGGGATGCGGGGATACCAATCTCCCAAGCAAAGTCATACCCAATGATGATACGGGCAGCAATCACGTCCCCTTTCCGCGACCCTTTCCCATAGACATACGAGAGGTCAGGAAGTTTACGGAGGACATCGTACCAGGTGGGCGGGGAGTCCAGGGGGATGGCTGCTTCCCGAGCTTCTCTCTGTTTGCGGCGAATTTGGGTTCTAAGCTGTAAAAGTGTTCGAGGAACAACGTAGTCGGATGTGGCCTTGTTGCAGCCAGTCTTGGCAAGGCCATCTGCTGCCTCATTCCCCAAGATACCGACATGACTGGGTATCCATAGGAATGTCACAGGACGGCCTGCATCCTGAAGTGTTGATGTTAACCCTCGTATTCGGAGGATGAGGTCCTTATTTTCCCCTGATCCAAATGCGATCCCGTCGAGAGCAGACCTGGAATCGCAGCAGACTAGCAAGGGGCAGAAATCATCTGCTTCTTCCTCAGCGAGAAGGGCAGCAAGGAGGGCTATTAGTTCATCTTGAGTGGAGGATGCCCCTCCGCAGTATCTCGATAGTCATGACACGTGATCGTGTGATATTGAGGGTAATGATAATGATAAGTAACCCACACTACGTGTTGAACAAAAGAAAAGCAATGACGACGACTATAATGAGTGGCAAGTGGAAGAGAGAGGGTTGCTGCCCTTTCCATTTCTAGGGACGTCCAGTACTCCCTCCACTTCACCGACCCCAGTCCCACTGCATGGTTACATCCATCCACATTCCTTCCCTTTCTTACACTAGCTCCCTCCCTCCCATAATCCTTCCTCTGATCCACACTGTTCCCTCCCCCCCCCACACTCCGTCCTCCCTCTCACACTGCTCCTTTCCTCCTACACTGCTCCCTCCCTCCCACACGGCTCCCTCCCTCCCACAGTGCTACCTCCCTCTCACATTCTTCCCTCCCTCCCACACTGTTCTCTCCTTCCCACACTGCTCCCTTCCTCCCACATACAGTACGTCCTTCCTCCCCAACTCCTTCCTTCCCCCCACACTTCTTCCTCCCTCCTACAGTGCACATTGCCATAATAATCTAAGTACAATATAAGCGACTAATATTAGTCTAAATGTAAAGAAAATAAACCGTGAGGGACGGAAAATACCTCCTAAATGTATTCTCTCTCATGCACCCCTGTCTACCCCTTTTACCAAACTATCCCTCTCTCTCTACCTTTCCATCACTCTCTACTCCACCCAAGAATCTTTCCTTCTCCCATTACTTATTCTCTCTCCCACTTTCTCTAATACAAATCTCTCACCCACCCTCCCACCTCACTTTCTTGCCTCCAAATACCCTCTCTCCCTCCCACCCTCTAACCCCATCCCACCACTCTCCTTTCTTCCCACAAATATCTCTTCCCTATCACTTTTCCAATCACTCTTTCCACTCCCTCCATTAACGTTCTCTCTCTCTCTCTCTCTCTCTCTCTCTCCTACTCCCGTGTCCTATCCATCAAGTTTTGCCATTACCACTCTTTTCCCAAAGCTCTCTCTTCCTGCAACCATATTCTCCCCATGCTACCGCTCTCACACTTTGCCATCGGTTTCTCCCCTCTTTAACCTACCATTTTTTCTCTTCATTCACACTCTCTCATCAGCACGTGCAACAGCAACCACCACACTCCAGTATCACAGTATCACTAAGTATGACATTTACCAACACACTCCTTAACCACCGCGTGAGTGAGACAGTCAACATCACTCCCTTTCACCACTTTGGGAGTGTGACAGTCAACATCACACTCCTTCACCGCTTTGAGAGTAAGACAGTCATCACAGTCCTTCACCACGCACCACATGAAAGAAACAGTCGCTCTCTTCTAAGAACTAAAAAAGACACACAGTTCTGTGCTACATAAACAAATATTACACCATGTGCCAGCAGTTGTCCTCCTGGTCTCTTACTTACTTCCTCTCATAATATATATATTAGGCAACCTCTTCAATATTTTTATCCTTTTCCATATCTTTCTAATCTTCTTTCTTGTACGATCGCGTATTGTCTCGTCCCTTTTCCTCAACTTATTATCAATCCTTTTCCAAAATTATTTTGCTCCCTATTCTCCTTTCTCTTACTGAGAACTTAAGGTTTTTCTTTTTTGTCCTCCTTTTCCTCGTCCTTTCCATTTTTCAACTATTTCTTTCAAAAATACTCCTCCACCTTGTCGTCCTTAGCTTACCTTTCTTCGTCACAGTTATTATTCCCGTTTTCGTTCATATCTTCATACCCTGCCTTGTGTTTTCCATCTTGAATAACCTTTTTCGTTTTCTTCATTATTTATCATCTACATGTTCCTTTTACTTTTCTTCCTTAATTTATACTCCTGTTTCTCCTCTTCCTCCTCACTAGCTCCTCCATGTCTTCTTACTTTTCATACTCGTCTTTTTCCTATTATTCCACAGGTCACTGACCCACTTCGGGGCCCGGGGGGCGAAAATGCAATCATAATAATAATTCATAGTAAATAAAATTTATAATAAAAGTAAAATAAAATATTAATGGTAATAATAATAATAACAACACTGTGATAATAATAATAATAATAAATACAAAGAAATACAAGACTGAAAAAATAAATAGTGAGAAACGCTATTTGTATGTTGTGTTGTCGTGTAAAGCCCCGTCCACACGATCGAGCAGTGCCCGGCGCACTTTGCCTGTTTTTGTACACACGGGGGTGGTTGGTGGCAGTCATAGTCGTGCGCCGGTAGCTAGTAGGTGGTCGGCAGTGGCGGGTGCGGTACGATCACCATGGTGTGTCGCAGGAATAATCGCCGGACAGTTAAAGCGAAGAGCAGAGTGTTGTGTACTATAATAATTGCTGCTATGTGCAAAAAGAATAACCAAATGCAGAAAAGGGGATGGTGCAAAGAGTGGTTAGGTCAAAGAAAAGTATTGGGAAGTCATGCCACGATTTTACTTGAACTGCAAGATGGACATGAGCAAGACTTCCCCAATTACATGAGAATGGACCCCAACACCTTTTATAAACTTCTAGCGAAAGTGGAACCATATATAAAAAAACAGGATACCAATATGAGGGAGAGTATATCTGCAGAGGCTCGTCTAGAGGCAACGCTCATATATATCTTTCAACTGGGTGCACCTACACATCACTTCAGTATAGAACGAGGATATCAAAACAAAGTTTGTCTCGCATAATACCTGCAACTTGTCAAGCCATGTATGAAGTACTCATGGAAAATTACTTGCAGATGAGATTTGTAGTACATAAAAATTCATTGAATAATGTTAGAATTATGATATGCATAGACAGGAAGCTATGGGACTAGAGTGAGGAGAGCGGCAGGAACGAAGAACACACACGATTGTCCTCATTACATAATACATAAACAATCTCCCGTTTATTGTCACGCCAATAATGTACATTGCATAAGCTTATTTGCTTATACACTGGACATCTGGACCGAGCGGGGAACATATACTGTACGTGTCACATTTGCAGGTTTTACAAAGTGCTAGCATACGCTCTGTCAGTATCTCTGTTCATGCCTCACCGACTTGAGGACCCCGACCCCCGAGGTCAGCGGTGGGGTAGTGATCAGCTGTTTTTGACAGTCACTTGAGGTTCCAATAATAACACGTGTCTTATTTTGTAGGCTTGTGTAATGTTGAATATTAATGACAATATTATAGGAATGTCGGTTTTCCGGTTTTATCGTTTGTCTGGCAGAGTAGTCGCTCCATATCCAGCAGCAAACCACCAGGCAGGCGGACCATGATTTCGCTCAACGACGGGCACGGGCAATCCGCTGGTTTGCCCTGCAATTTTACCAGATAACTGGCATTTAGCGCGTGCCCGCCGGGCACTGCTCGATCGTGTGGACGGGCCTTAAGATAAACAATTGAGACCCTACAATTGTGTGTAAATGAGATCAGCAACCTGGGACTTGGTCACGATTTTCGTGATACCATATGGTAGCAGGGTCTACCATTAGACAACACATTATGCTTCCAATATCTTCCCAGGCGGTAGTAACTACATGGTTGGTACCTACCTACTTCTTACTACCTATAATGAAGTTTAGCTAAATTTCAAAAGTTATTTCTAATCTCGCCTCCAAAGTGACCTGATATGAGACTTAACTGTACTCTAATTGACTAATACCAAGTTTAGTGTCTGTATGATTCACTCATGATGGCTCTGAGCAAATATGTGAAGACCACTCCAGCTATCGCCACACAGCCTCACTCACACCACACACTATGATAAATCTACCACTATCTATAATTTCTGCAGTCTCTTACGCTTAGCTTGTCGGTTTCCTACGATTTAAAAGAAAACTAGTATTTTTATACTGTGTAAATAGCTATTGCTACACATATATTGGTACTATCGTGCACCAAAGTCGTGTCCACTACCCATCCACAGTGACGATTCGAATAGCCATGAGTCTGAGGTTTCGAAACAGCTGGGGCAAATACTATGGTCGGCCAACAGATGTCGCCCACAGTAGTGCGTGGAATAGAGGAGGAGGGGTTAGTCTAGTGACAGGCTGTGTGTAGGTGGAGCATAACATCGTGAATTCTGCAATCACTGATAACAATAAGAATGGCATGAAGATAGTTAATATTATTAAGCATGGTGAGAGATGTGTAACGGGTAAATAAAAGCACTACAATGACCAATGACCATATCTCTGCCGTTCATGGCTACGACGGTGAGACTGATGGGCACACCAGTAATTAATTCTCTGTGACTACCAGTAATGGTAGTCACAGAGAATACACAAGTTGTTACCAAGGTTGGCGAACACTGAAACATGCCGAGGTCTCATTCCTACCATCGTCGTCGCTAACAGGTAAGTCACATTAATTTGTCAGCATAGCCCATGTCGTCCTTATATTATTGCAGGGTGTCCCATGAGTGACAGCAGATATTTGTAGAGGTGAAAGAATATGTGATATTGAGTTGAAAATCTTCTATACACATCAGAATTTGTCGGTTTACTTCAGGCGTGAGGTGGGTTGTAAAAATTCCGCAGGGCAAAAATTTGGCCATGTTATATTTTATTTTTCTTACCAATTGCAGCCATACTTTGTGCTGTTGTAATCCTTATTGGTGGATTACATAAGGCCTATTAATAGCGTGAAAACCCATTTGAAGATACTGTAATGTTCCATAACTTGCATTAAACAACATCATACCTTCACGAGTTCCAACTCCGCGCCTAGCCTCTCCCCCCCCCCGCCTCTACCCACCCAACAATTAAACCTCATAATTTGAGCATCGTGGGTTACCACACCTAAACACTAATCGACTACTTATTCTCTCCCCACACTCCCCGTCCACCATCCCCCCACTCCGCTCCTCCCTCCCCCACCTCTTCCCTTCCATCCCATCATATTACCCCCCTCCCCCTATTCTACCCATGGCGACGAATTGGACTACTGTAATAAACACTCACAGAACCGACGACATGCCCCCCCTTGTATTTACAGTTAAAACCTTTACAACAAAGGTCAATCCCACGTAACTTGAGCCGGATTAAGATATGTGGAAAAAAAACAAGCAACACCCATGGCCACCCCCCTACCCCAACCTAAAATCATAGCCACCACGTCTCTATCTCCATCCGTTTCCCTCTATCTATAATAAAAAGTGTAACCCTACTCAGAAAAAATAATGAATGGGCCCTCCAAACAAATTAAAGATGAGGTGCACCCCACCCAAATAGGGATGGGCCCTCCATTTCCTTTCGCCTTCTTTTCTCCACATCCTTTCCTCCCTCCCATCGCCCTGTCACCCCAACCTACCACCCAATACCATGCAGTGGACAGAAGGCCACACACTTTCTCTTCCCCTAAAAGTCTGTTCCGTTTAACCCACATTCTTTCACTACTAAACCTTCTTCCCCTTTTTCTATATTTCGCTATCGGTATCTCCCGCCTCGACTCCGCCATTTGTAATGGTTGCCTTGCGTAATTTGTAAAATCCACCTCACGGCTAAACGTAAACCGAAAAATCCATATATGTATAGAAAACGTTTTTATATAAGGAACCCTAACGTAATGTAACCTATTACAGTTATATGTAATCTGGGACGAACATGTCATAGCTGAAAATAGTCAAAGAAATATGTAAAGCAGTGGAAAACCATATATTTTGATTATCGGCGAGGCTAACTACCTATAAACAATTAATATTTGACGATTGGCAAAAGTTCTGGGAAAATGAACCAACAAGTCATAAGCTAAAAATGATCAAATCATCAGTTTATCCTTGGTCATCATCAAAACAATCCTCTCGACGTCATGAAACTATTCTGAATCGTCTAAGAATTGGGCATACGCGATTGACGCATGTCTTCCCCTGATGGTGCCCCACCTATATGCTCTAACTGCAACACAAATAACAGTCCAACATATTCTCATTGAATGCTCTATTTATAATCGGTATCGAACAATGTGCTTCACTAACCCTGCAATGTAAGATATTTTAGCAGAGACCCCAAATTTTTCCTTAAGTTCAGTTTTGACCTTTTTGAAATACTGTAACCTCCTCCAAACAATATAACACTAAATTATAGAAACACAAATAAATGTTAACTAATCCCTCTGGCCAGCCCTAGAAGAGAATCAAATGGGTGTCAGTGGTCTGGTTAAACTAAATCTTGATGATGATGATTATCGGCGAATGTTCACTCTACAGTCACAGGGGTGGTGGTGGAGGTTTAGTGGGAGGGGGGGAGGGGAGGATCCACTTGCAGTTCACTATGAATACATGAAATCGGAAGGGTTTCTTGGGCAGTTGATCCTAAAAGATTTACCACAACGTTATGTCAGAATAATACTTAACCAAGGTGTTACTAATACCATTAATTTACTCTAGTATATAAAAGCCTGCATCAGTTACCACAACATAATATTACTCTTCCATTTCAGATATGCCTGCAGGACGAGCAAATTCGTCGGCAGTGATTGCTGAGCGAGGCCAAATCATCGGGATGTGGAGAGCCGGGGCAACTGTGCCGAACAATGCTGTCGAAGTGGGAAGGAGCACCAAGACGATTAGGAGGTGGATCCGCAGGTGGGAGGAAGAGGGCTCAGTGGAGACGAAACCTTAAAGCGGGAGGCCACGAGTAACGTCGGCAAAGATGGACGCCATGATCGTGGCAGCTGCAACGGCATATCCAATGCGAACATCAGTGGAGCATACAAGAAATCTGGGCCTCAACTGCCATCACATGACGATGAGACGCCGACTTCATGAAGCCAGGATCGACTGCCATATTCCAGCTCACAAAGGGTGGCTAATACCTACTCACAAGGAGTATCGACTCGGCTTTGCATTGGAACACCTTCCACATAGAGAAGAATACTGGAGAACCATTATATTTACCGATGAAACGGTGTTCAGGTCAGTGGGAGCCGAAGCAAGGCAGTGCTGGCGGCTCCCCAACACACGCTACCATGAGAAACACATTCAACATCGTGCAGTGAGTGGTAGGTGTCAGTGTCATTCTGAGGGTGGATGTGGGCACATGGGCCAGGTGAACTGGTCAAGATCAATGGCCATTTCACTGGTGAACATTATGTAGACATCCTGGAGCAAGTGCTAATTCCTGCAGTCCGGGCTATGGCAGTTCCAGACCCCCACACTATCAGGCTGGTTCATGACAACAGTCCCATTCATACCAGCAACATAGTGAAGGACTACCTCCAGGATCACCCTGAAAGTGAGGTCATCGACTGGCCAACACTAGGATGTGATATTAATCAGATTGAACATATTTGGGCCATGATGAAACATGATTGGGATATTGGGGAGCAGCGAACCTGTGCAGCAATAAAGGCCAAGGCTTACGACTTGTGGGAGAGTATACGTCGACGACCAGGGGTGTGCCTGAAGCTGGTCTACTCCATCCCTAATCGCCTTGATGAAGTCCTGAATGCAATGGGTGGCTGGACCAAATACTACGATGTGTGTATTGTTTGGATTTTGGTATTGTTTGTAAATACAATTAATATATATTAACTCACCTACACTTTTATCTTAAATCCATGTCCTTAATGATGTCTTAAACTATATCGCATGAAAATTCATAACAAAGTAACTTAACAGCCACAAATTATGTATTGTGTGGTATACAATGATCTGTATGACACATCGTGGAATGTGTTGTCTTATAACACAATATAATTACATGTTTATAGTTACAATTGCTACCATCATTGAAATGCTCATGATGTTCAGCACACAATATTAACGGTAACTGAGCACACTCCAAAATATATGAAGCTTGCATATTGTGGTGGGGTGTTTAAACACTGGAGACCTAATGACGAGTTGTCTAACTCCTGGGTCTTCACTGTGGGTGTTCCAGTTATGGGTTGAGGAGAACCCATGCAAGACCATGGATAATGCTACCACGGCCACCTCACGTTCCCTTATGAGAGGAGAGGTTGGCCAAAGCCTTATTCTTCTTTATCAGCAAAAGCTGAGAATGGGATGTATAGAATATGTCGAGGTGACGGTAACCCGAAACAAAGTTCACATGGATTCGATGTGGGTCACTGAGCGTTGCTGTAGTGGTGGTGGAGTAGTTGTGTTGTGACGAGCGGCCAGTCTCCGCACCTGCCCCCACCCCCCCACACACACAGGCTTTCACGGTCATAAAGGGCAGTGGTTGGAACTTGGAAGAATTGGAACAGTCACCTAGATTAAGTCTGAATACTATTTTACAATACTGATAACTTTTTCACTCCACTCTTTTTAACATAAGTATATAATTATATAATATTGCATATTATCACAAATATTTATTAAGCAAAGGATAGGTGAAATATAAATAAATATTACCATAATCTCTTTGTCGGAATAACAACAAAATTGTGACGTGGTTGCTGATCCTCATCCTTGCATATTTCACTTATATCCTTAATATATTCCATTCTTTAAAGTATCATTGTGACCTGAGCGGCAATAAGCACCCAGGGCACTGCACATGTTCCATGAATTTGTAGCCATGAAGAAACAGCTGTAAGACAAAACGTAGTTAAAAAGGCAGCTTGAAATTATGGTGGTATAAATAATAAATAAACCTGCCTCTCATCAGCCCCCACCTCCTCTCCCCCCCCCCCAAACACACACTACAGTGGGCGACATCTGTTGGCTTACCATAGCATTTCCCCCAGCTGCTTCGAAACTTCAGACGCAAGGCTATTCGAATCTTCACTGTGGATGAGTAGTGGACACAACTTTTGTGCATTATGGTACTTAGGTTTTGTAGTAGCTTAAGGACTCGTCCACAATCTATTATTCCTGATGTTTCATATTCACAGTAAAATTACCAGGGTTTGCTTTAAAAAAAACATTTATATCTACACACATTTCATAGAGCCACCAATACGGTATTTGAAAAATAAGTGACCATACACGGACTAAGCCATTCTTCATATTCTTTATAACTCTCGCTCATAAGGTAGAAAAAATTAGGCCTGAGAAGAGGTGGCAATATTGTCTAGTGAGTTAACATATAACGTTATCCAAGAAAGAATCACTTTATGTTACTTGAAGAAACATCTCACAAATGCAAGTACACACTGTTGCCTTCAGAACTGGGTGACTGGTTGAGAGTGACTTGATGTTGGGACGACCAAGGTCCGACTGGATGGACGGGATTGGGTGAGAAATGGGGAGGATAATGAAGTAAATGCTTGATGGGAAGGAGAGGTGATGGTAGGTAAGGATGATAAATTTGAGGAATGATGAAATCGAGGCTTGATTGGATGGAAGGTTGAAGAAAGGGAAGGCTATATACTGTAATATAAACAATGGATAAGGGGTGGGAAGGTGAAGGGATATGTGGGTAAAACTTGAGCTGTCAGAAAGATATAAATGTCAATTTGTGTGTATTGATACAGTTGTACTTTGTTTGCGTTATTGCAAGATGAAGATTAAAACAGCAGAGTGATTCATACAGAGAAGGAAGCAGGGACAGCACATTCAGTACTGATATTAAAATAGATATTGAAACAGTTTATTTAGCCAGAAATATACAGATGCAGGGTAGTCAATATTGACATGGTTGAGCCAGTTGAGAGCCTGAACTCTTAGTGGCACCTGATATATACTGTACATTTATCTCGAGGAAGTATTTTGTAACATCTGGAATAGTACACATAACATGGTGTTACTAAGAACATATGAGAATGTTACCACGATTATCACTGCGTTTATTATATGTTTTGTTTTATTTGAATTAATTTTTTTAGACATTTATATTATAAGTATACACATTTTCCGGCAGACCTGATATATATAAATCGGATAAGCGAGGGAAGCAATACAGCATGCGTTGTATTAAGATGAAACAAGGGGACAGAAACAGTCAAGATCATGTCTTGACGGCAAATATATAATTATTGCAATGGTAATTTCTATATCTACTTGACATTATATGATATAATGGTTTTGGTGGTACAATAAAAGTAAGAGTATAAAGTAAGTGTTACAAAAATATAAATACTTAGACAATAGATACTTTTTAAGGGAAGATTTCAAGTCTTTGCTATAATGGGTGGGGGGAAGTTGTTCCACACCTTCACACCATGATATTTTATGGAGGTCTGGGAATAGTCTAAGTCGCTCTGAGTGTCTTACGTTGTATCTCTGACTATTTCGGAACTGGAAATAATTATTGTCAATCAAGTGATTGACCGATTTATAAACAAATAAGGGCACGACAGTAAGTGTTCATATCTTCAAAATTTAACTTTTTCAATTTAGCAAATTGTTCGTTCGTGTGATCAGTTTCTTCAAGTAAGTCATTTTCTGTACAATGACCAGGGGTTGTGTTTTTGTGGAGCAAGAGGCCACCCATAGGGTGTGACAGTGTATCAAGTGTTGGTAAACATGATCATAATAGATTTCTTTCATTGCTACATGAATGAGTGACTGACGAGTGTGATACAGGATACCGCACTGTAATTGACTTTACTGTGAATGGCTTGTATGTGGTTTCACCAGTTTAGTTTATCATCAACAATAACCCCAAAGAATTTTATATTTTGTTCATGTTTGAGGGCTGTATTACAGTCCATATCCGGAGGTAAGGTTTATTCTTCTATGAAAGATTGTGTAGTGATTTTCTTCGAGGTTTCAGTCAGTTTATTACATATTACCCAGGTCCTAACTTAAGTAAATTCATTGTTCATAGTTCTCATCAAAGAATGGATATATGAGTTGCTGGCATAGAGATTACTATCATCTGCAGATAAGTTGTAGTTTACGAGTGCGCTGGAGTGGACTATATTATTTATGTACAACAAGAACAGTACAGGACCGAGCATGGAGCCTTGAGGGAAGCCATACAAAATTGGTGAGGAGTCAGACTGATGATTATTCTTGCGAACAAACTGGTTCCTGTTAGACAGATATGAGGTAAATCAATTGTGGCATAAGCCCCTAACGCCTCAATGTTCAAGCTTTCACAGGAGGATGGTATTGGTCGACATTATCAAAGGCTTTAGAGAGGTCCAGGAATATCCCGACTGTGAACTGACTGTCACCAAAGAAGTTTAAAATGTCATTAGTAAAGGATAGCAGAGCACTCTCAGTCGACCTTCTAGCTCTAAATCCAAACTGAGAATCTGTAAGGATGTTATTGGCGCTGCGGCAGGAATTTAGTCTACTACATGCTAGCTTTGTCATTATATTACTTAAGGCTGTGGGGACTGATATGGGGCTGTAATAATTGAAAAGACCTTTATCACCAGATTTGTTTTACATGCAGGGCGAACTTTAGCAACTTTCATTTTTTCTGGAAGACACCACTAGTGAAAGAGGAGTTACAATTGTGTAAGAGAACAGGTAGAAAACAGTAGGTTGTTATAATCATGGTCGTGGTTGTTATGATCATAGTCGTAGGTGTTATAATCATGGTCATGGGTGATATAATCATAGTCGTGGTTGTTATAATCATGGTCCTAGTTGTTATAATAATGGTTCTGGTTGTTATAATCATGGTCGTGGTTGTTATAATCATGGTCGTGGTTGGTATAATCATGGTCGTGGTTGTTATAATCATGGTCGTGGTCGTTATAATCATAGTCATGGTTGTTATAATCATGGTCGTGGTTGTTATAATCATGGTCGTGGTTGTTATAATCATGGTCGTGGTTGTTATAATCATGGTCGTGGTTGTTATAATCATGGTCGTGGTTGTTATAATCATGGTCGTGGTTGTTATAATCATGGTCGTGGTTGTTATAATCATGGTCGGTTGTTATAATCATGATCGTGGTTGTTATAATCATGGTAGTGGTTGTTATAATCATGGTCGTGGTTGGATCATGTCGTCGTGGTTGTTATCATAGTCGTAGGTGTTATAATCATATAGGTCGTGGTTGTTATGATCATAGTCGTGGTTGTTATAATTATGTTGTGGTTGTTATAATCATGGTCGTGGTTGTTATAATCATGGTCGTGGTTGTTATAATCATGGTCGTGGTTGGTATAATCATGGTCGTGGTTGTTATAATCATGGTCGGTTGTTATAATCATGGTCTTGGTTGTTATAATCATGGTCGTGGTTGTTATAATCATGGTCGTGGTTGTTATAATCATGGTCGTGGTTGTTATAATCATGGTCGTGGTTGGTATAATCATAGTCGTGGTTGTTATAATCATGGTCGTGGTTGTTATAATCATGGTCGTGGTTGTTATAATCATGGTCGTGATTGTTATAATAATGGTCGTGGATACTATAATCATGGTCCTGGTTTTTATAATCATGGTCCTGGTTGTTATAATCATGGTCCTGGTTGTTATAATCATAGTCATGGTTATTATAATCATGGTCGTGGTTATGATCATGGTCGTTGTTGATATGATCATAGTCGTAGGTGTTATAATCATGGTCGTGGGTGATATAATCATAGTCGTGGTTGTTATAATCATGGTCCTGGTTGTTATAATAATGGTTCTGGTTGTTATAATCATGGTCGTGGTTGTTATAATCATGGTCGTGGTTGTTATAATCATGGTCCTGGTTTTTATAATCATGGTCCTGGTTGTTATAATCATGGTCGTGATTGTTACAATAAGTGTCGTACCTGAGACTAACATAGGTAGAATAAACCCCACACCTAATCTTTAATCTCAATAAACCCAGATTAACCTAACCTAATCAACAGGATGAGCGACCATTAGGATTGTACCACCAATACTGATAAATTTCATACTGGATTAATAACAAAACATTTAATCACATTTCCTATAGCTAATGTCTTACGGATATCTTATGAAGTTGTGAGTCTTAAATCTCTATATAATTATGTTTATTCTTACAAATATTTATAGTTCGTTATGTATTGTATTGTATGGTATGGTATTGTATGGTATTGTAGTGTATTATGCTGTACTGTACTCTACTGTACTGTACTGTACTCTACTGTACTCTACTGTACTCTACTGTACTGTACCGTACTCTACTGTACTGTACTGTACTGTAATGTACCGTACTCTACTGTACTGTACTGTACTGTTTTGTTTTGTTTTGTATTGTATTGCATTACATTGTATTGTATTGTATGACAGTGGGTCCATGGAGCCCAGGTCACCAAGTCCGTAGACTTGCATCGTTTTCCATCGTAAATAAAATGGTTAATTAATGCCTTCCTAAAGAAACCATAACATGGGACCAGGTTTGTTCCACTGTACGATTTTTTTGCGATTTTTCCACCAAGTTTGATGAAAAATGATTGTGCCATTTCGGCTGCCAGAACAGACAGACAGACAGACAGACAGATAGACAGAGCCATGGCTATTCCTGTATTATATTAGATATTTGCCATTTCTAATTGCTTGAGTTACTCTATTTCTGAAACTACGGAAAGCATCACCGAAGTTACAAATTTCTTTGGGGTTTGTGTGTTTTTTTTTATCATTGCCTAGATTTCACTTGTAATATAGGGTTTGGAGATAGATATACTTTTTACAAATTTAGTCTTGAAGGGAAAGCATTTATCAAAGCAAGCATTGAAGAAGCAAGAGAAGTAGCAGCAGATCACGTTAGGTATGTTGGAGGCATTGACAAGATCCCACTTAGCATTCATTATGGCAAAAACTGGGAAGCGATATGAGATATTGTTATAAATAATTCCACTTGCAAGATTGTTAGGAGTGTTGTGAGACCAGATATGATCTATTACAATGGCAGAGGTGGCAGTTACTCCAGTGGGTTTGGTTATAGTGTTGAAGAAGAGTTTAGAATTACAGGTAGCAAGAAGGTCTATTACTGAGGTGTCCATCTCTGATTGTAGTAGATCAAGGTTGACGTGTATAACGAATCAACAGTTTCCTCTATAAACTTATGATAGAGATAAGCTCCGATAATTATTTATCAACAAAGTTCGTTGCATTGGTGTGGGTCTTCTGTTACGTAATTCGGTGAAAACGCTCTCCATGAACTCCTCCCGAACCTTTAAATTATATCTTACAAAAGTGTTATACTCGATATAAACATATAGCGCAACATCACCACTGTGTCATCGACGTTGTTTCTAGTATAATTAGGGATGTTATACAAATGTTCAATATCCTTAGTAAGTTTACACCCACAGGACCCAAGTACATCAAAGTTGTGGGCAATGTAAGATATAGTTGAGTGCTGACCATGCTAGAGGAAAGGTCACGGCAAATTTAGCTCCCGGGGATAAACTGTTAGTGCAATGACTAGTGTTAGCTGTGAATAGCTCTGTACCCTTCTGGGGGCCGAGTTAGTGAAGGTCAAGGACCAAAACTTGAAGTTAAAGTAAGTGATAGCGAGGATTAAGGAGGAAGACATGAGACAGGGAGAGACTGACGAAAACACAGGCTAATGGAGGGTGGTTGTGAGGAGAGGAACGACCAAACTGGCGGTGAAGAATGACAAGGAAACGAGTACCCTTTAGTAGACGAATTGGACGGGAACATAGTCAAGGACACGGCTGACAAGGAAGGTCAGAAAACCTTAATTTGGGGGGATTCCCAGGTACAATACCTGGATAGAGCTTTTTGTGTCAAAAATAGAAATAGGATGTGAGTGTGTTTGCCAGGAGCTGGGGTGGGGAGTATAGTTAACAGGATGGACAATATCTTGTCTGGTAATGGGAACAAACCCATTAACTGCTTCAGTGCAGGAGGCAATAATATTGGCCGGTGTACAGTAGGCGTGAGGAGCTCCTTGATAAGTTCAAGGCAGTTATTGAATATATTGGGATGAAAGGAGGGATCCTTATCATTTGTGGTGTCCTGCCCAGAAGAAGAGTTGGCAATGAATGGTTGTCAAGGGCAGTTGGTGTCAACAGCTGTCTTGAAAGATATTGCAAGTCAAGATCAGTCCCATTCATTGACAACTGAGACAACTTTTACGGCAGAATGGACCCTTATGCTACATTAGTCTAGGGCTGGGGTGGCAACCCTGGTGGCTCTCTCAAAAGGGCAGTTCAAAAGATGTCAAAGTGCTTAAAATGCTAGGGGAACAGGTGAGCACGGGAATCAAGGAGACTGCAGTGGTCACGGGTAAACAAAGAGACAGGTTACAGGAAAATAGTGCTAGGAATAATGACAAAGCTAAATTAGGCAGGGAGTTAAAACCTAAATGCGACAAAGAGAGGACCCAGTTCACGACTAACTTAAATGTCTACTACGCAAACAATAAAGTATGAGAAATAAAATGGATGGAATTAGGCTGTTGGTATGTGCCGAAAATATCAATATAAGAGCATTCACCGAAAGGTGGATAAACTTAGATTCACGTGAGTTACCTGTCGAATACCATATTAAATTTTACAAACTATTTCCTACCGATAGGCAGATTAGGAAAGGAGGCGGGGTAGCAATCTATGTCAAGGGTAATCTGAAGTGTGAAATCAATAAGGAAATAAAAACTGAACTGAATACAGAAACAATTTGGATGGCATTTACCAATAGCAGGGAAAAATTAAGATAGGAGTAATATATAGACCTCCTAATCTTGATAGAGTTAATGAGTGACTTATTTAAGAACATAAGAACATAAGAAAGTGGGATACTGCAGGAGGCCGACTGGCCCATACAGGGCAGATCCCTTTCACACCCATCCCAGCACTTCCATGTGCCTATCCAACTTCGTCTTGAAGCTCCCTAGCGTCCCCGATCCTACTATAGCACTCGGTAGCCTATTCCACATATCCACAACTCTATTACCAAACCAGTGCTTGCCTATATCCCTTCTGAATCAGAATTTATCTAATTTAAAGCCATTTGTTCTAGTTATTTCGTTATTACTGAGCTTCAGAACATCTTCCATTTTACCCTTGTTAATCCCACTTACCCACTTGAACACCTCTATCATATCTCCCCTAACTCTACGCCTCTCTAATGAATGCAAGCCTAAGCTTTTCAGTCTTTCTTCATATGGAAGGTTTCTAATATTATGGATCATTTTTGTCATTCTTCTTTGTACTCTCTCCAAAGAATCTATGTCCATTCTATAATAAGGACACCAGAATTGAACAGCAAAGTGTATATAGTAAGGGACTTTACCTTTAGTCAAATAGATTGGATCGACCTTACAGGTAACTCAGAACCAGAGAATTATCTTGAAGCAGTTCAGGACTGTTTCATAAGCCAACATAGTGTATAGCCGAAACCACCCGGGGTAATAATATACTAGATTTAGTTCTGTCAATTAAAGAAAACCTCATTAGTAATGTCAAGGGAGGGAACGAACTAGCTAACAGTGACCACAAAGAAGTAAGATTGAAAATAGAACTTAATGTCAAGCGCAAGAAAAATTTCATTAAATTCTCAGATTTCAGAAGAGCAAACTTTGATAGGTTGAAAACGTAACTGAGAGACGTGGTATTAAGTTTGGAGGAGAATCTGGTGACCTCATGTGAAGTGACTCCACACAATGTACTCATAGAGAGGGACCTCACTTTACCTGGTGACCTGACAACGATAACCTCACAAAATATGACGGTTGAGAATGACATGATCACGAGATCTGAGGTTGACGAGTTCCATATAAATTCAAATAATGTGTTACTTCATGCAGAAAGGCAGAATATACCATACGGAAAACTCAGATCAAATAACAATGGCCCCAAATGGATTAATAATTATTTAAAGAATATTATTGGACAAAGGAAAGATATAGGCAGAAGATAAGATAAGAAAAACAAAGAGGAATAATGAACTGAATATAGCAAGGGAGGCGAAGTCAAACACCAAGGGATTCTATCAAATGTTTCAAACTAAAACACAAGACAGTCAGATACTGGCGAGCTAACGGATAACGATGAAGAAATGAGCAGTAATCTGAACAGATTCTTTCAACAGTTTTCACCACTGAAAATTTAAACATGATACCCAAGACACCGACTATATACAGAGATAGTGAAGAAAATAGATTAAGCGAGATAGTAGTGACTAGTAACGACGTTAGTAAGCAAATAGACACGTTAAAGCCTAATAAGTCACCAGGTCCCGATGAGATATTTGTCAGAATATTAAAGGAATGTAAGGAAGAGCTCAATATTCCCTTAGCAAATTTGTTTAACTTGTCATTAAAAACGGGTGCAATACCCCAATCCTGCTGGATAACAAATGTGATACCGATTTTCAAGAATGGAGATAAATCACTATCCTCTAACTACCGTTCAATCAGTTTAACATCAATTGTAGGCAAATTGTTGGAAGAAATAATTTCGAACTCTTCGAAATCACCTGGAGAAGTACAATTTAATCAATAATTCCCAACATGGCTTCACAAATGGGCATTCATGTCTGACAAATCTATTAATATTCTTTTCAACTCTTTTCGAATAAGTAGATGACGACATGATTATGATGTGGTATCATTCGATTTTAGCAAAGCCTTCGAAAGACTAATACGAAAAGTGGAGGCTCATTGAATTAGAGGGGATATTCTAAAATGGATTAAGGCGTGGTTACAGGACAGGAAACAGCGAGTAATCAGCGATTGGCGTAACGTCGCTAGTGGAGTACCTCAAGGCTTAGTACTTGGACCATTATTATTTGTTTTATACCTAAACTACATAGATATAGGCACAGACAACAACATAAGCAAATTTGCTGTTGACTCTAAAATAGGGCGTGAAATTAAATCTGACGAGGACTCCAAAACCGCAAAAAGATCGAAAAATTTTTTTTGCATTGTCTTAGAAATATCAGATTAAATTTAATATAGACAGATGTAAAGTACTTAGTATAGGATATCAGATGAACAACATTGTTATAGAGAAATCCGACTGTGAGAAAGACTTAGGAGCAATGATAAGTAGGAATTTTAATCCAAGATAACGCTGTGTATTTGCTCGAAACAAGGCTAACAAATTACTTGGGTTCATACAAAGGAGAGTTACTTACAAGACTAGCAAGGTTATTCTAAAACTATATCTTGTGCTTGTGAGACCTCACTTGGATTACAAGGTTCAGTTCTGGTCACCGTACTACAGAATGGATATATAATCCCAAGAACAAATTCAGAGGAGAATGATAAGACAATCCCTGGTATTAGGAACCTTGAGTACAGAGACAGGTTAAAGCATCTTAATCTTCACTCCCTCGAGAGACGTAGAGTGAGGGACGATATGATCAAGGTGTATAAATGGAAGTCAGGGTTAAACAAAGGTGATATAACAAAGGTACTCAAACTATCCAAACAGGAGCGAACTCGTAGGAATGGTTTTAAATTAGACAAATTTAGATTTAGGCGCAAAATAGGTTTGGAAATAGAGTAGTGGATGAATGAAACAAGTTACCAGACATCATCATTAACTCGAATACGCTGGATAGCTTCTTATAAAGTTTGGATGGATATATGAACTGTAGGCGTTTGGTGCAAACGGGACTGCCCTGTATGGGCCAGTAGGACTGCTGCAGTTTCCCCAATTATTATGTTCTAATGTTCTTATGTACACTGTTCTACAACGGTATCTAACTGAAGAGGGATACTGCTGATGTTATGGATAATTAGGGAGACGGATTGAGGTAGTAGGAGGCTAGAACTAAACTCAGGAGAGTTAGGAAAATAATATTTACAGTTGGGGTTGGTGTAACCCAGTGAATTTTGCAGAAAGTCATCAGGGTCAATATGAGGGAGTAATGTGTCGTCCTCATGGGTAAAGGGGGTATAACACATATGGTCCATCCAGTACATCTAAGGAATATTTGTACTAATTAGGGAACAGCAAAAACTCAGGGTCACTAAGGTGTGGAAAAGAAAGGCCAAAAAAACTGTTACAACCAACAGAATAAAGATGACTGGTACAGGTGAGGGTGGCTCTCAGTTTGGTTTGTTGTTTCCTGCCGGAGAGGGTGAATGTGTGATACCCGAGTTGGCCGGCAGGGGGGGAGGGGGCGAACTCTTCAGGTGATAGCCAGAGTGCGGGCTGTGGCATATTTTTATTTTTTTATTTATTTTTCTTTTGGGTAGAGAAAAGAGGGGTGAAAGAAGAATAGAGGTGAGAGAAGGAAGTTATAGTTCGGAAATTGAAGAAATTTCGGAGGGGGTAAGAGAAGGCGGGCTGACCGCCTAGCTAAGCTAATGGTGTGTTAGGTTAGGTTAACTTGGGTAAGTTATTTTCTGTAGGTATAGGCACTAGACATCCTACCCTATCCCATATATGGGTATTTTGAGGGCCTTATTTCATATTCCGCCGACCCTATTGGCGGATGCTGGTCTAGGGAGGTTGTCTATTGCCTGGCCGTATAGATCGGGGGTGATAATGGACCTTTTGAGATTTGGTAACTTTTTGGGAACCATGTATGGTTGTTGTCGTTATCTGGTGGGAGTCTTTGAAGGAGTTCTTGCTCTGATCGTTTTATATATTTCCAGACTCTGCTGGCCAGGGTGTGCAGCTGCTGGTTAATGGGTTTTATTCTCAGGTCTCTATGTATCTCGGCTGTGGTTCTGGTGAAGGGGTATCTTTCACCTGTGACGAATCTTAGGGCTTCATTTTGGACCACCTGTAATTTTAATATTTGAGTGGTGCTCATAGTATGAAGAGGATAAGTTAATATCGGTATGATAAATGATATCATCAGGCGGAGTTTTATTTTCTCAGGAAGCGCTTTAAAGCGGTAAAGTTTTCTCAGCTCTCTTCTTGCCTTTTCCTTCCTGGTGTGGACATGATGGGAGTAACCTGTCGTGGATATATGCAGGCCCAGGAGGGTGCCTCAGCTTTTGCATTCTATCTGGGCATTATTGGTTACTAATGGATGGGTTTTCCTTCTGCATAAGGGTATCACTGTGAATTTCGGGAGACTGGTTTGGATTTTCCATTGTTTTTCGTAATTATTTACCCTTTCTAATTCCCGCCTGTTGTTGTCGACCTGTAACGCTCGCGATTTTCCTTGATGTGTTGTTATTTGAGTGATGCCATCTGCATACATAATATCTTCGTTGCCTATTCTAGTGGGAGGCGGGGTGTCACTTGTGTAGATAATATATAGGGTGGGAAAGAGGACGCTCCCCTGAGGGACTCCGCTCAAGAGTGGGAAGGTCTCTCCTGTGTGTTGTCCTACCCTCAATCTGGCATTTCTGCCGTCAAGAAAGTTGCAAAGCAGCTTTTTAATGTTGGTGGGAAGTCCGAGTTGGAGGATCTTATATTTTAGACCGTCGTGCCAGACTTTGTCAAATGCCTTCGCTACATCCCGGAGAGTTAGATTACATTGTCTACCACTCGCCGCGGTTCTGGCTATGTTTTCACATGCCAGGGCGATCGCTGTTGTGGTGGACTTCCTTTTCCTGAACCCGAATTGTCTACAGTTGACTCTGTTGGTTGTTTCCAGGTGATTTCTCAGACGGTTATTGATGATTTTTTTCTCGGATTTTTCCAGGAACTTCGAGGAGGGAGATCGGTCTGTAGCTTAGTGGGACGGCGGGGTTCTTTCCTTGTTTTGGTGTATTGGGTAATAATGGCCTCTTTGAATTTAGTTGGTAAGTAACCCGAGGCCAGGCAAGCGTTCATTGCGGTTCTCAGTCTCTCTATGGCCGGGTTGTTTATGTGGCTGAGGATCTCCTTGGTGATGCCTGAATAACCAGGGGCTTTATTTTTGGCATTGGAGATGGCTGTGTTGAGTTCTTCCGAGGTGATTGGTTTGGACAGTGGGCTGTCCACTCTCAGATCCTCCCATATGATTACAGGGGAAGGCTGAGTGTGGTGTGTCTGGCCCCGGGTTCATCAAGGACGAGCTCCTCGTGAGTACCATCAAATCCCCTGTTCTCTCCATTTGTGATTCGGAAGATGTTCCTCCATATATCCCTGAATATAGGTTCTTTGTCTTGGTCGTCATATATTTTACTTCCTGCGTGGTCAGTTATATATAATGACTCGTTACGGCTGCAACCTTTCAGTCTCTTAACTCGACGCTAGAACTTTCCTGGATCGTTGTATGTATGTGAGAGTTGTTCAACTATTTCGGCCCATTTAAGGTTGCTTTGTTCCAGAAATCTTGTTTTTATTTGCTCCCGTACTCTTCTGTATGTATTGTAGCTTACGATGTCCCAACCATGGGTCTCGGCTCTCTGTTGTAGCAGTTGGAATTGATTTGTGAGGGCTATGAGTTCTAGAGCAGTGGTTCTCAACCTTGTTTGCCCCATGCACCCCTTTCACCATATGTCAGAATGTCACTCCCCCCTCCTTTCCAAGATTGTCTGCCTCAAAAAGTGCATTCCAAATAATATGCATATAATACTGAAAATCCTTTATTTTTTCCATATTAGTACATATACATTTACAATTTTACATGGATTATTTTTATAGTGGAGTTTTACAAATTAAATGCCAATTGAAAATGTTGATGGATTTATTAAACTTGAATAAAAGTAAAATAGTTTTTTATATTTATAATGAATTACTTAACAGACCAAACTGAAGCATAATGCAATAAACAAAAAGTTCAATAGAATACCAGGATATTGTAAATTTGTAATTAATTTTATTCAGATGAAGATTACAGTCAATGAGAAACCTGTGATTGTTTTTTCTTCGCCAATTCTGGGATACGCGGAGGAGTGCTTGAAAGGGCACAACGCAGGTCATTTTCTACCTCTAATCTACTACGTTGCTTCGTTTTAATTTGCAACAGAGTTGAAAAGCCTGACTCACAAAGATATGTCGACACAAACGGAAGCAATGCACGGATAGCTCTTTCTGCCACTTTTGGGTAGGAATCGCACATCAAGGGCCAAAATTCTGTGATTGATTTCTCATCGAACATATCTCTTGCTCCCGAATCAGTTCCCCCCCTGAAAACCTGAATTCCCCCCCTGGGGGGATTTCCCCCCTGGTTGAGAACCCCTGTTCTAGAGTCTGTTGTGGGTGTTGGAGAGTTCTGTTGCGCTTGAGAGGCGTGGCCTCCTGGTAGGCTGTTTCTATGGCTTCACACCATGTGTTGATTTCTTCGTCTATTCTGTTCACCGGCTGGCTGTCTATGGTCTGCAGGATTGTCATGTCCTTGGCCTCAAGTTCGGCTGTAGCTTTTTCGTTGAATAGTTCCCAGTCGGTCTGTTTGGCGATCCTCCGTGGTGGAGCTGGTATAGTTATTGGTGTTGCTGAGATGGTCATGATTATAGGTAGGTGGTCGCTGGAGGTTAGAGAGCCTTGTTCAAAGAGATAGTTGTGGAAGCATCTGCCGTTTGTTATTGCTATATCTGGAGTAGTGGCTGAGTTCCTACTGTAGAACGTGGGGAAGTCCGGGCCTATTAGTTGGGCTTTTTTGTTTGTTATGAAGCCAGCGAGGCCTCTTCCAACATTGTTAGTTGTCCTCTTACCATCTAGTAGAGGATGTTTGGCGTTCATGTCCCCAATGATGTAGGTTGGGTGGTGGTATGATAGGAGTCTGTGGAAGTCCCCGTAAGGCAGGTAGTCCCTGTGTGGTGGGAGGTAGGTTGTGGCTATTATGATTGGTCCTGTGGTCAAGTTGATTTGAACAGCTAGAGTTTCAGAGGTGAAGTCGTTTATGATTCTGTGGTGGACGTCTCTTTTTATGGCGATGGCCACCCCGTCATTTGGCTCCTCTGATAGGTTGGATTTATGGATCCTGTAACCAAATATTTTCAATTCCTCAGACGCCTTTTGGCCGTGTGAGTTTATGAGTATAATATCTGCGTCAACTTGGTTGTATTGGCTGGACAAACTGAATTTATTAGTTCTCCAGTGGAGGACGTTATGTTGCATTATTTTCACTGCCTTACGTAGCGAGTCCATTGTTTCTTGTTCTTGGTTTTGGGGGGATCCGTGGGTTTCGTGATTTGCTCTCTGTGCGCCCATTCTTCAATCTTTTAATCATCCGATCGGATGACTTTTGATGCAGTTTGTTAAATCAACCTATTTTTGTTTAATGGCCTCGTGGATGTCCGCCTCGGAAGTGGAGTGGTAGTACTTCCATTTCATCTTGTGATCAATTACTCCTTTAGCAACTTCATCACGTGTACAGTCCTCGTTGGTGTGGTCTGGTACGTAGATGCATAGTTTCAGGTCTTTACCTGATAGATCGCTTGGAGTCTGAGAGACAGGTATCATCTCTGGTGTGGGTACTTGTGCATCCACACCAGAGACCACTGTTGTCTCCTCTGTGATTGTTGGAGTTTGGGGAACAAGTATCATCTCCGGTGTGGGTACTTGTGCATCCACACCAAAGACTACTGTTGTCTCCTTTGGGATTGTTGGAGTCTGGGGGACAAGTATCATCTCCGGTGTGGGTACTTGTGCATCCACACCAGAGACTACGGTTGTCTCCTCTGTGATTGTTGGAGTCTGGGGGACAAGCATCATCCCCGATGCAGGTACTTGTGCATCCATATCAGAGACTACTGTTGTCTCCTCTGGGATTGTTGGAGTCTGAGAGACATGTATAATCTCTGGTGCGGGTACTTGTGCAGTCATACCAAAGACTACTGTTGTCTCCTCCGAGGTTGAGGATGTTACCCTGAACAGTTTTGGGATGGGCAGATTTTGGTGGCGTAAGCATTTTTCGAGTATTGTTTGAAAGCTGCCTGGGTGTAGAACATGCTCCTTATGGGCGTGTTTGACAATCATGTTGGCTAGAATGTCACGGTCATGGAGGTATCTGTCTCTGGCATTAAACAAGACTGCAGGGACCATAGTGACTGCAGAAGTCGGGGTCCCTACCATCACTACATCTCTGTATGTCCGTGCAGTGACTGCAGGAGTCGGGGTCCCTATCGGCAGCACAGCCTTGTATGGTGATACTGATGTATTTGTGGCTTTTTGTTGTACTTCCTTGATTTTTTTTCCTTTCTTTTGGGACAAATCATGGACATACTGTAGTGCTGTGAGGCCCCTTACAGTTAAGACATCTTAGTGATGCATTACATTGGATCCAGGTATGTTCTCTAGAGGTACATTTGGAACAGATTTTGTATTCCCTGGGTTTGGGGCAATTCACACTATCATGGTCCTCAATGGCATAGCACCTGAGGCAGGTACGTGTGTGGTGGTACTGTTCCTGTTGTATTTGGTGGTACGGTATGCTATAGGTGAATGCGAGGAGACCTGATTTGGTTGCTTTTTCAGCAACCTCGTGCTTTTGAACTGAAGTTTGATTATGCATTTGCCTTTTTTACTGATGAATTTTTGGACATAGTCCACCTTGTTCTTCGCCCAAGAATTTTCTTTTTCAATCACTGCTCTTATTTCCACTTCAGACTCTTCGTGTACGGATTCATCATTTTGGAAGCAGAGAACAGTTCTTTTAGCCTTCAAGGCAGGAGGCAGGATTGGGTAATAGTGCTCTTCCCTTAGATTGTCTATACATCTCTGGGACAAGAGGTTATCCAGGTCTTGGTCTTCAAGCATGAGCATGATGAAGCCATCTTTTGCTTCTATTACGTTCTGGTAGCTGACATTGTGTTTGCGAACAATTTCTGTCAGCTTCCTCTTGGTGGACCTGTCTGGTGACCTCTGGTCTGTGATTAGTATTTTCGCTTTGACAGTCATTATTGATTCTTTGAGTGAAGCACGATAGATCGGCGCGAGTTATGTGCGTAGCCTAGGACAGTGTATAGCGTTGTCAGTCCTACGTTCCCTATGCCGGAAAAAAAGAGGGCCGGGATATCAGTTGCCCCATTGTCTTGATTAAAGGTTTTAAAGACCACAAGGGCAGGTCACTCCTGGTGGTTACAAGTGTTCCCTGAGGAATGCAGTGATGGGTAGGGAAACACCGGTAACACTGAAGTCCGTTTATTATGGATGAGAGAAATACAAGTGGTGACTCGCGTGTGCCATGCACGGCTCACACAGTCAGACTGAGGCTGCCTTGCCATATGGCAGCCTCGGGGTAATGTTGCCACATAACGTGCAGTGTTGCCACGTGATGATATATATAAATGCTACTCGGCACAGTAGCTTATATACAGGGTTGCTACTCGGCACAGTAGCTTACATACAGGGTTGCTACTCGGAACAGTAGCTTATATACAGGGTTGCTACTCGGCACAGTAGCTTATATACATAACCTACAACTCCCAAGAACAGCAATTTGGTATGGCGAAAAAAAGAGGTTAAGATTCAGATTTGAAATGGTGTACAAGTGCGTGATTCTGGTATTGTCGCAGCGTTTGGCAGCATGGCACTCGGACAGTGGCTGGTTCCCTCTTGGGGGAGGAGGGGGTTCTTGTGGGCCTTGGGGGGGGGGAGCGGTACAGCGGGTGGGTGAGTGGGTGCGTGTCCACTTGCCCGAGAGACCTTCATAACAAGGGTTTTATGACTGAACATAACGTGTTTCCTGGCTTCCTTAAACTTGTCCATTTGCAGTTAGCGGGCTTTTGTCGTACATGGACATAGGTCCTCGTTGACGAAGACAATAGTGCCTTTTAGCATACTGCACTGATGGAAGACTTTGTCACGGACAGAGGCGGAAGATAACTTTGCTATGATGTCTCATGGGAGGGAGGAGTTGGATTTCCCATGCGTTGAATACATCAAACTTGAATTCAGTAAGTTTAAAATGGTCATTCAGCAGGCGTGAAATCTTGTGTTGGTATGACTCCCAGTTCTCGTGGGGATCTTCGGGGACTCCGATAAACCTGAGGTTGTTTCGCCGCCCTATGGTGTTCCACATAATCCATCCGATCTGCTGTTGTCAACAGCTCCGTCGTGAGCTTTGAGTTCTCCCCACTCAGCTGTTGAACTCAGGTCTTGAGTGATCGATTCTCATCAGCTTCAGCGTACAACTGAGCCTTTAAGTTGTTATTTCCCCTTGCAAGAATTCCAAGCTTGTCACAAATTCATTCAGTTTGGTAGTGAGACAGCAGTCAGCTTTCTCTAGTTTCCCGATGGTCTCCTTATTTATTTGTTGCATGATGTCCTGGATGGGAGTCGGTTGGACTCCCATTATCACTATCACATCAGTCAGCTGTTCTTTCGTGAACTTTTAATTTTTGTACTAGCAGCCAACTTAGACATATCGGAGCTAGTGAGGAAAGTGTAAGCTGGCAGTAGAGAGTCGGTCAAGCTGTGTGGTGGCCGGCCTGGTGGGAAGGTGGGGTGGTCACGACTGGACTAGGCTCGGATCACAAGCCATGGCCAACCAGCAGGTGCACACCTGGCAAAAAATAGAATGATCAGAGCAAGAACTCCTTCAAAGACTCCCACCAGACAACGAAAACAACCATACTTGGTTCTCAAAAAGTTACCAAATCTCAAAAGGTCCATTACCACCCTCTATCTATACTGCCAGGCAATAGACAACCTCTCTAGACCAGCATCCGCCAGTAGGGCCGGCGGAATATGAAATAAGGTCCTCAAAACACCCAAATATGGGATAGGGTAGGCTGTCTAGTGCCTGTGCCGATAGACAATAACTAGCCCATGACACAACCCTAACACTATTAGCTTAGCTAACCTACAGCAGGGCGGTCATCCCGCCCTCTCCTAGCTCCTCCTGTAATGGCCCCTGTCTCATCAACAGAAAGTATTATATAAATGGGTTCTTTACATTTGATTTATATTCAAATTCATCCCCTGTAAGTTTCCACTAACTGTGAGGAGGACATGAACTGATCACGTGAACGGTAGCTTTTCCAAGAGGGAGAAGCCCATTTGACTATAGTCAGCAATTATGTAAGCGCGCTCCATGCGACGCCTTTAGTCAATCTCACTTACAAACTAATATCGAACTGACGTTGATTCACGTCTAGTTACATAGACGCCGTCCCTTTCTCATCACACTCATAAATAGTGGATCTTACTGTTGATTTACACTCAGGAATTATACAAATAATATTTTTTTTAATAAAAGAAGAACCTTCAATTGGGTTTCGTTATTAAAGCCCAATATAAATTAATGTACCGACCTGGTTAACTAGGAATTAACCAACCGGTTCATTGGTGGCAGCAACGGTGGTGACGGATTATTACCGGTCTACATACCAAGACGTCAGTGTTTTGTGAAAACAAGAAAAACAAAAAACAGTGACGCTTTACAAACAATCCGAGTGTTAAGACTATATCCCGTATTGAGATGATAATTAGTGAGTGTTTCTCATTCTGTCGCTCTGAAGAGGTGCAGAATTAATAAAATAACCACAACTGAGTTATTATATCATACAGCCTGTTGGTCTAATCCCTGTTAGTAACAAGTGTGGCCCGGCCAAGAAAGCATCGTGTCAGCGGTTTACCCGTTTGTGTGGTCTACAGTGTTGCAGACATTCTCATAAACTTTCGGGGTTTACTAACAAGCAGGCCTTTCACAAGTGTCTGGACGGCTGAGTGGTTTCGCGATCGTTGATTGCAGTATTTCCAGTGTCATCAGACAGTCCTCCATATATACGGGACTGCAGAAGATTTGACATTCAGTGAAGGCGACATCGTATCAGCGCATAGAAGAAGACTTGATCCGGCTTTCTCAGCAGCATCTGATCATACTGTGGAGGTATTCCCCTGTCGTGAAGTGGACTCACCCGACTTTCGTGATTGCAGCGTGTCATCCTCGTTGCTAGGGCAACCGGATAGCAGCGCGCGCACAGATATGATTGAGGAGGCACCCGACTCCCTCACCCCACCAGACAGAACAGCTTGGACGGATCGCGTTTTCTATGCAGATGCCATAACTCCTGTATTAGGTATTTCAAAAGTATACATAGTTCATACACACATTAACACGTTCAAGACATAACTCCACATCGATAGGAAATCGGATAGGGTATGTCATTGAAATAAGTGTCTTTCGTATATTCATGTGTACTGACGTAATATAATTTGCAGTGGTTATTTCTTATCTGTTCAATCATTCATATTTTAATTATTTTAACTATAATTTTTATCATTTCCTGTACATGAGAGGCAAGTATTTTGCTTTTACTGTTAATCATTGTCTGGCTCAAATGAAACTTATTGGATAAATTTTCAAAGTTTCCAATGTATAAATCGGAAGACGTTGATCACCTCGCAGAACTTGTAGCTGACGATTTACTATCAGAGGAGAAACGTCAAGTATTTACTGCAGAGATTGAGTCAGGACTTAAGCCGGAAAAACCAGTTAGACGTTTCGGTAGAAAGTAGTGAGCAGTTAATTGAGGAATCGTTTGACGACTTAAGCCGTCGTACTTTACAGTCGGGTAATCAATGTCGTACCTCATCTAGACATACACAGGTAGTTTCTAATCCTATTCCTGGTGACAGTGTGTCAATTGATTTTTCATTACCACCCCCATTAACTGAGCCTTCAGTTAGGAGTAAAAGTACTGGCTTCCTAACTTCTAACGCTAATATGGCTTACTCTAACACTTTACCCAATAATGCTACCGTGTCAACTAACCCTGATAATGTATTTTATATGATGCCACGTGACGACCACATACGTAATTTTACGGGTCAAGATGATTATCGTGTGGCGCATTTCATTCGTGCATGTGAAGACAATGCGCAATGCCGAAATTACCAGTGATGAGGATAAAAAGAAGTTTGTGTGTTCCCACATTACGCAGGGATCGTTTGCGGGCAATCACTTAAATGCGTATAGCTTAACGGCCCCTGACTTTGAAAAACTTAAGCGCACCCTCATTGGAATTTTTGGGGGCGGGTTCCAGTTGGGCCAAATGCAGTGGATCTTCAGGTGGCTGGATCGTTGTGCTCCAGTGGTTCACGCAGAAACACCCATGGTGGCAGCTGATATTGCTGGGGAAGTGCGACAGGATATGGAAGCGACCTTCAGGAATTCGAGTTGGTACGAACAGGATGGGAGAATGTCAGCGACAAATGTGGAAACGCTGATCGAATTGATTAGTTTCCTATTAGTAGTTCGTTGTCCTATATACAACCGGGCACAGGAAGTTCAGTTTGTACCACCTCTTGATATGGTGGATTACGCAAACAAACTTTGTCCCACGGTTACGGGACCTTTGATGACGCATCCCTCCCAGACTACGGCACCACCCCAGATGGCACAAATGACACCACCCCAGATGCCTCATATGGCACCCTTGGCTCCCATTGCACCACAACACCTGTATGTATATTATGTATGCTGGATTATATATTATGTATGTATATTATGTATGTGCTCCATTTATGTATTATTTATTCAGCCTAGCTAGCAGCGTGTGGCAATGTTATTACCATATCCCACATGCTTAATTAATGTGCCTGGCGACGTATGGAAGCTGCTAATGTATCACTTGCCATACGTCGTCTATAGCAGTTGACAAGGAGCCTAGCTGAGGAGTGCTACCCCCCCCCTCTGTGTACATACTCTTATCCAGTAAACCGAACCTACAAAACTATACAGGTGTTTGTGTTCTCTCCTGTATATAGAACTTATTATTCAGAACCTAACATGGCGCAGTGCGTAGTTTTACTGGATGATTACGAGTAATAGTGCGAACTTTGTGGAAAGCCGGCTTATGGACTCCTTCCCTGTGTCAACCAACCGCCGCGTCATCCCTCCTCGAAGAATTTCGCAACTTTGAGCAGTGTCAGTGACAGTGATTTTCTGTGAAGTGTTTAGTGCATTGTGTGTTTCGTGCCATTCATGTGTGACCTTGTTCTAAAAGGATTCCCAAGGTATACGGCACGTTCTGGGCATTTGTAAGGAGTAGAGTTCAGTGCACCCTTCTCTGACCGCGTCCTGAGGGTAACTGGCGACTGACTGCGAGTCGCCGCGCTTCTCCCTCCCCCCCTCACAGCGCCGCCTCCACCCCCCCTCACAGCTGGGGCGAGACGCTTTGCCTGCCCGGGACACACACACACACATACATGCACTAACACTTGCTGACCGCGCGGCTTCCTTATATATATTTTATATATATAACCTACTTATCTGTGTATTTAATTAATTTTTTTTTGTCTGAAATCTTGTTGATACGACGGGCTGACCGGTCAACACTGATTTAAGACACAGTACACAGATGAAGTAGTTATGTCTCATGCCTTACGTAGCCGTGGACCCAGCGCCTGGATGAGTCAAGCGGATGATAGTCCCCCAGAGATGGATGACCAGGCCGGCCACGACGCTCCAGCCCCCACAACATCGCGCAGTCCTTCACCTCAATATTCAGCGTTGTCTCCAGAGATAATTGCTTTACTGAAGTTTATGAGAGATGAGAGACGCGAGGATGAAGCTCACAGACGTTTGGCGGATGAGCACAGAAGGCAAGCAGAGGCAGAACGAGACCACCAACGGAGATTGGAAGACAGTGCACGGTTTGAAGCCTTGATATCTCGCCTCACTGTTAACCAAGCCCCTGGCTCTAACACTGCCTCGGTACTGACTGGTTCAGATACCTCATCCATGCTTCCTTCACGCCCCCCAGCCCCACCTAAAGCAGCAGCTCAAACACCGCCCATCTTGAAGCCTGATGTGAATTTCCAGACTTTTCGTGAATGGCGGCGACGGTGGACTGACTATTCTACAATGGTGGATCTCCAGAGTTTGTCACAGCCTAAACAACTCATCCAGCTGCGTATGTGCCTGTCCTTGGAAGTTCAGCGTGTCTTAGAACATACGTTGCAGGTACCCCCAACCTCTTCGCTGTCTGTAGAGGAGGTACTGGACGTTCTACAACGGCACATCAAAGGACAGCAGAATGAAGCTCTGCGCAGGAGGGAATTGTTTAGCTGCAGACAGATGGAGGGTGAGTCTATTGACGCTTTTTATGTACGACTTAAGGGTGCCTCGGAAGAGGTAGATATATGTCTAGGCCACCACCAGCAGTGCGAGGAGACCCAGTTGAAGCAGGTGATCCTGATGGGTGTTAAGGACGAGGAACTTGTCCAACGCCTCACCTCCCTCGACTCTTCCTCTTCTCTTCAGGATGTGTTGACGATATGTCGCTCCTATGAGGCTGCCAGGTGTGCCACCTCTGCCATCCGTGCTCCCCCTACAGCTGTACGCGCTGTGTCCCGGTACAAGAAGGACAAGAAGTCTGCTCCTACGCCTTCGCCCACCACGTCCACGCCCGGCTCATTTTGTAACAACTGTGGTAAGCAGCACGGAACACAGGTGTGTCCAGCTGCTCAGTCTACCTGCAACAGTTGTGACCGTAAGGGCCACTGGTCACTCACAGTACGGTGCCCAGCCAAACGCGTCCAGTGCAATGTGTGCGGTCGTCTGGGCCACTATGACAAGTGTTGCCCTTCCAACAAACCCAAGGGACAGCGTCAACGGAAGCTTCAGCACCCTTCCACCAGAGAGGGCCGCCCACAGTCTTCCAATCAGAAGCATGACGACCCTGGACAACGCTCGAGCCATATTAGGAATGTGTGCTCCCCCCCGCGTCCCAGGACCAAAGTCCCCCAGTACATCAGTGTCATTGTGACCTACGGCGGTGTGTCATCCCGTCTTCAGATGTTGCCCGACACCGGCGCTGATGCTACAGTCATCGGTCCCCAGCATTTGCAATGCTTGGGGCTCTCTCCAAGTGATCTAGGACCGCCCCCAAGGATCTCCGCTTTATGGCAGATGGTTCACAGATGACCCCGGCCCTGGGTTCACTCCAAGCACAAGTCACCTTTGGCAACAGGTCGTGTCAAGCCTGGATTGATGTGCATAACGGTGTCCCGACTCCTTTGCTGTCCTACAGACATTGTCAAGAGTTGGCCATCATCTCCCAGGACTTCCCCAAACCTATTCTTGAGGTAAAACACGCCAACAGGGTGCAAAAAGGGAGCAGCAACGACCCTGCTGCCGCCCTACCCCTGCCTCTTGCCAGTGACACCTCTCCTTCGGATGCTCGGAAGTACTTCCTGAAGGAATTCAGCGACGTTCTGGTGACCAAGTCCGCTCTGGAATCCAAGCCTCTCAAGAAGATGGCAGGTCCCCCCATGAGGATCCACCTGAGGGACGACGCGAAGCCCTTCGCTATTTACACCCCTCGACTGGTTCCCCTGGCCTTCCGCGAGGCGGTCAAAAACGAGCTGGACTCCATGGTCGCCCAAGAAATTATTGCACCAACCGGCGATGACCCGTCTCCATGGTGTCACCCGATGGTTGTCGTCGCAAAACCTAAAGGTGGTGTTCGGATCACCACTGACCTCTCCAAGCTCAACAGCCAGGTGTCTCGTCCTGCGCACCCTTCTCCCACGCCCTTTGCAGCTATACGCAGTGTGAACCCGAAGGCACGCTTCTTCACGACGATGGACGCCCTGTGTGGATACTGGCAGATAGAGCTTGCCGAAGAAGACCGACCACTCACAACTTTCATCACCCCGCATGGACGTTACAGTTATTGCCGTGGCCCCATGGGATTCGCCGCTACAGGAGACGCTTTCTGTCTTCGAGGTGACATGGCTCTACAAGGTCTGGCAAACTGTGTGAAAGTGGTCGACGACATACTCGTGTACGACGAGGATTATATGGATCACCTCTGCCGTATCTACGAGGTACTCAACAGGTGCCGGAAGCACTGCAGTACCCTAAATGCCGACAAGTTTGTTCTGGCCAGCTCTTCAGTTGACTTTTGTGGGTACACCCTCTCAGGGAATGGTATCGCAGCTGACCCGGAAAAGGTCCGCGCCATCACGGATTTTCCCACCCCTGCTAACCTTACCGACTTGAGGTCCTTCATCGGTCTCGTCAACCAGTTAGCAGAGTTTTCGTCGGACATCTCCGCAGCTGCTCAACCACTTCGCCCCCTGATGAGCCCCAAGAGGACATTCCTGTGGACCCCCGACCACGACAAGGCCTTCCAGCAAGTGAAACAGGCCCTGTCTCGTCCACCTGTCCTCGCCACGTTTGACCCAGCCTTGCCGACAGTTCTGCAGACGGATGCCTCACGCTTGTATGGCATGGGATATGCCCTACTGCAGGATCATGGTGGAGGGCAGTTCCGGCTCGTCCAGTGTGGCACGCGTTTCCTCTCTGACACTGAGACGCGCTACGCCACTATTGAGTTGGAGCTGTTGGCTGTGGTTTGGGCGGTGTCCAAGTGCAGGTTTTACCTCATAGACCTGCAACACTTTCACCTAGTGACCGACCATCGCCCGCTTGTCCCGATCCTCAACCACTACACGCTAGACGCCGTTGAGAACCCTCGCCTCCAGCGTCTGAAAGAGAAGCTCTCGGCGTACATCTTCACAGCAGTGTGGCGTGCTGGTAAGGAGCTTTGCATCCCTGATGCCTTATCCCGCTCTCCTGTCAGCCGCCCTACTCCAGAAGACCATGTGCTCGACGCCGACCTCGCTCTTTCTGTCAGGACTGTGGTCACTCTCCATGCCGTCCAATCCCTTCGTTCGGACCTGTCACCAGATGACGACAAGGCAATGGAGGACCTTCGAACAGCGGCCCGAGATGACCCTTCCTACGTCCGACTTGTCGAGTGTGTGAGGAATGGATTTCCTAGCAACCGCTACGATCTTCACAACACCCTGCTCCCGTATTGGAAACTCCGCGATGAACTCTACTGCGACGGAGACCTCGTTCTGTACGGAGCACGTGTAGTTGTCCCTGCTGCATCACGTCCCCACGTCTTGGCTCGCCTTCACGACAGTCACCGTGGAGCTGAGGCCACCAAACGACGTGCACGACAGACTGTGTTCTGGCCCGGCATCAACTCCGACATCTCCAATGTTGTCCGTGCGTGTGAGCCCTGCCAAGTATTACAACCCAGCCAGCAGCAGGAACCCTTCATGAGTGACGACAACCCCACCCGCCCCTTTGAGTCTGTGTCGGCCGACTTTTTCTGTGTGTCAGGAAAGTCCTTCCTCGTTATCGTCGACCGTCTCTCTGGTTGGCCGGTTGTCATCAAGTGCGGTAATGACACGACGTCTGCCGCCACCATCAGCAAGTTCCGCCACTACTTCCGTGACGTGGGCGTTCCTGTACGCCTGCGAACCGACGGAGGGCCTCAGTTCACAAGCCGGGACTTTGCTGTGTTCCTTGACCGATGGGGAGTCCGGCATGTGTTGTCATCGCCCCATTACCCGCAGTCCAACGGCCACGCTGAGGCTGCTGTCAAATCCCTGAAGCACCTCATCCTTAAGGTGGCCCCTTCTGGGAACATTGACTGCGAGGCCTTCGACCGGGGTCTTCTTGAACTCCGCAACACACCTAACTACACCGGATGCTCCCCTGCCCAGGTTTTGTATGGACGCCCCCTTCGTTCTTGTGTCCCTGCTCACCCTCAATCCTTCTCCAAGGAGTGGCAGGCCAAGACAGAGGATTGTGATCGCTGAGCCGCCGAACGTGTTCAGGACGTCGTCGCCCGCTACAACGACCACGCCCGTTCTCTCCCCAGGTTGAGTGTCGGCACCCAAGTCCGTGTTCAGGACCCGACCTCCCTACGTTGGGACAAAGTTTTCGTAGTCATGGGTCTCGGCAGGTCACGGGACTACCAGGTGCGGTTACCCAGTGGTCGTGTGTGGTGGAGGAACCGCCGTTTTCTCCGCCCCGTAACAATGCCTTCTGCTGGCCCCGCCACCAGTGTTGAGTCCCATACCCTTCCCAGTGATGAAGTCCCTCGACGCTCAGAACGGATCCAGAAGAAGAGGTCCGCTCAAGACTTTGCTATGAGCGTATAGGGGGGAGGGAGGTGTATGTATATTATGTATGCTGGATTATATATTATGTATGTATATTATGTATGTGCTCCATTTATGTATTATTTATTCAGCCTAGCTAGCAGCGTGTGGCAATGTTATTACCATATCCCACATGCTTAATTAATGTGCCTGGCGACGTATGGAAGCTGCTAATGTATCACTTGCCATACGTCGTCTATAGCAGTTGACAAGGAGCCTAGCTGAGGTGCGCTACCCCCTCTGTGTACATACTCTTATCCAGTAAACCGAACCTACAAAACTATACAGGTGTTTGTGTTCTCTCCTGTATATAGAACTTATTATTCAGAACCTAACAACACCGAACTTTCAAGCAACGTCGATCTATGAGATGTACCCACTGTACCTGTAATAAATGGGGCCATTTAATTGATGATATTTTTCAGCTCCAGGGTGGTGGTGCTAAGACAACAGAGACCACAGGTGCTAAGCAGCTGCCAAGGTTATACAGGGAGGCGGTTAAGGCAACGCCTCCACCTAGCCGCAAATCACGACCGCGGTGTGCACTCCACAAGTCGACATCTCACACCACTGATGAGTGCAGCTTAGTGTTGAAGGTTCGAAATTAAGACTATGGCACACCCCAGGTAGCGCAGAAGCGTAAGCCGCATCATACCCAAGACAGGAAGTTGGGGGAAGACCAGTGACCGTCACGACACGAAGAAGGGTAGGTACGTTATTGCCTGCTTCCCACAACACTTTTATAGCAGCCTCATTAGTAGCGGCGCTAAGTAAAGTGGAAGTGTTGTCAGTGCCGGTGAGAGTGGATAATATAAGATTGGCTTTTGATATAGATGCGGGTGCATGCACTAATGTTTTGGCCTTGACATCTTATCAGGAGTTACAACGTAAATTCCCTCACCGTGATTTCAAATGGAGACCTACTGACGCCGATCTCGAAGTTGTATCTGGCACGCAGCTTAGCATTAATGGAATGGTGACGTTACCACTCAGATTCTCAAGACGTGGTACTCCCTTCTACGCGGACTTTTATGTGGTTCAGCAGTTTAACTTGCCAGCTGACGGTTTAATTGGTCTCCCAACCCTTAGAACGCATAAGATAGATGTTCATCCACTTAATAATACTATTACGTTTAAAAGTTTTCCTACAGCGCTATGCGTCATTCTGCACCTTTGCTCACCGCAAGGTCGAAAGTGTTGTCCACCATTCCCACTCAGAGGAAGGCGGAAAATGTGTCAGAGATAACCCAAGACCTCACACCCTCACTTTCCCAGCGTGATTATAGCAGCAATAGTTGGAAGATCGTACCTGCAGTTTTGAAGAGTACTCTCCATTACCAGAATGAGGAATTCACCAAAGCAACTGTCGAATTACCTGACGTGTACACGGGCACTGATGTTGTATGTCTCCCGGAAACATGCAAGGTAAAAGGATTGTCGTGCAAGTCGACATTAAGCACGATACGCCCTGGTGGTTTGACAGACGTACTAGTTCTGAATAAAACAGGCAGTTCAACGAATAATAAAGAAAGGATGTTATTTGTGTGATTTTCTAGTATATCACACCAATGTCGAATTACAGCTACAAAATTCCCAATTGGTAGTATTGTTATTCAATCCCAACAGACTAAGCAAGGGAGGATAGATCAAATAGCACCACATGTTAAGGCGATCGATCATCCTCAGGGCATGACACGCCTTTAAGAGCTGCTTGCTGACTACAGAAATATTGTAGCCTTGCCGGGGGAAAAGCTAGGCAAGACAGACTTAACATCCCATCATATAGCATTAAAGGAGGGAACAAATCCGATCTATGTACCAGCTTACAGACTACCTCATAGCCAGCGCGCTGTAGTTCAGGATTTGGTGCAAGATATGTTGGATGAGAATGTTATTAAACATTCTAAGTCCCCTTTTAATAGCACTTTATTCCTCGTCCCGAAAAAGGATGGTGGATGGCGCCCTGTTATTGATTTCAGGTGCGTTAATAAAAAAACGATCCCAGATAGGTACCCTATTTCTGTCTTGAGTGATATATTGCAGTCCTTTGGTAAGGATAATGCTGTATTTAGCAACTTAGATTTGCTTAGTGGGTATTGGCAGATACCACTCGATGAGAAATCACGAGAGGTCACGGCGTTTAATACGCCTCTGGGCCACTTTGAGTTCTTCCGGATGCCATTTGGTCACTAACATTTCAAAGAATGATCAACACCACAGTCTACGCTTATTTGGATGGTCTCATAGTAGTCAGTAAGGACGTTGATTCCCATCTGATTAAACTGCGTGAAGTGTTGGAAAAACTTTCCACAGCAGTTCTTAAAATTAAACTCTCAAAATGTGAGTTTTTAAAATCCAGAATCCATTTCCTTGGTCATGTAGTTGACGGTAAGGGCATTCATACAGTAGATGATAAAGTGAAAGCTGTATCTCAGTTCCCGCGTCCTACCTCAGTTGATCATGTGCGTAGTTTTCTTGCTTTTCTGGATATTATCGTTCTTTTATCAAGAACTATGCAACATTGGCATCACACCTAACAAGGTTGCTGAAAAAGGATGCAATGTTTGTATGGGATGCTGAACACGAAAATAGTTTTGGGGCATTGAAGATAGCGCTTACCAATGCCCCTGTTCTAGCATTCCCTGACTACACTCAACCTTTCACCCTCTGTACTGACGCTTCTGGACTTGGAATCGGAGCCGTACTCATGCAAGAGGATACACGTGGAAAGTTTAGAGTGATAGCTTTTGCAAGTCGCAATCTTATTGATGGTGAAACACGTTATTCGGTAACGCATTTGGAAACGTTAGCCGTTGTGTGGGCACTTAAGAAATTTGAGGACATTATCTTTGGATATAAATAACTGTCTTTACGGATCATGCATCAGTAACTGAGCTGTTCCATGGCAGAAACCTATCAGGCAGATTAGCACGCTGGTATCTGACAATTCAGGAATTTGACCCCGAGTTTAGGTATTTACCGGGAAGGGCGAATGTTGTCGCCGACGCATTGTCAAGAAATATACTGTAGCACCAGTGATGCCTGTATCAACGTTCACTCTTTCGCAACTGGAGGATGAGCAACGACGCGACCCATTATGGTCAGCAGTCATTTTTGCTCTAGAATCGGGAGAGGATGTTAAACTCCCCAAATTAATTCTTCCCTTAAGTCAGTTTGAATTACGACATAACATACTCCATAGGTCGGAAAAGACGCCAGAGGGTAGTTTTTCTCAAATAGTCGTACCTGGCACGTTGTGTGAAACGATTATAAGTTTTATTTATAACGTTGTTCCATGATGTTCCACAGGCAGGTCACCAGGGACGTGACAAATGCTTGGCGGAATTAAGAAAGAAGTATTTCTGGAACACTGTGAAGAAAGACAGAATTACACATTGCTAAATGTTTGGTATGTGCTCAACATAAATGTTTTACAAGATCCCCGGCCCCGATTCTACAATATCCTACACCAGATCGTCCGTTTGACACAGTCGGTATTGACTTGTTACAACTCCCGAGGAGTCATCAGGGATCAACGTACGTCTTAGTGTGTGTGGATCATTTTTCTAGATTCGTGGTCTTGGTCCCACTAAAAGATAAAACAGCCGATTCTGTGGCTTATGCCTTAGTGATGAATCTTATATGTCCATATACTACGCCTAAAGTTCTTCTCTCTGACAATGGGACAGAGTTCAAGAATCAGCTAGTAGCGCAAATATGTACGCAATATGGAATTAAACAAATTTTTGTAACAGCTTATCATCCACAGGCTACTGGCCTTGTTGAGAGAACCAATCGCAAGATCCTGGAGATACTTCGCCCGATTGTGTGTGATTTGCAATACACATGGGAAGATTGGTTACCGCAGGTTGCAGCATCCATTAATGGGTCGATTAATAACTCTACGGGCAAATCACCCTACTACATTGTATATGGTACAGATAAACATCTACCTTATGATGTGCTTACGGACACGCCAAACCCTGTTTATAATATGGATGATTTCGCTGCAAAACAAATCCGTGTTTTTACGGATATTCATACCCAAGTACGATCACATTTAGGAGCGTCACGCGCTGAAATGATGGTCAAGCAACATAAACATGCTAAACCTGTCGTGTTAAACGTAGGAGATGCTGTTAGGGTAAGAGAACCTGAAAGGAGCTCCAAGCTTTCGGCTAAGTTTTCGAATCCATTCCGCATTATTGCCAAAGAAACAAGCAACAAATTTAAGATTTGGAAGCCTAACGCACAGATTGCAGATGTCGTGCATACGGACCGTCTTAAGAAGACCCATGAGAATTTATTGCCCACAGTTGATGATGATGTGATAGACACCTCTTTACAGGCTGCACAGATGCAGATTGTGCCTAATGATTATTGTATGAAACTTCGTTCTGCAAGTAGATAATAAAACGTGTGTAATCTCTTACAGAATGGCTTGGAACATCATTGTGTTGCTTCTACTGTGTTGTGGCACCGTTGTGTTGACTGATAGGTCCACATCCGTCCTCAAACCAGGTGCGCTTGTTGCACCCCTTGGACGCGTTCTCATAGTGGAGGACGTGGTGAACATCAAGTTTGAGTTACATGGACTACTCGAGCTTCCCCGTCAGATGGAAAACATCGACGCGCAACTACAATCAGCATTGGACATCCTACATGATCTCAATTCAGCTCCTAATGTCTCGACGATGGTTACACATACTATTGAGCTTCAACACTTTCGTCTCATGAACCTTCGCAAGCTTCTCGTCGCTGTTGGAAAAAGAATACCAGCGTCTGAAGTTTATCTTACAAAAGAAGTGCGTTCTCAGACACGACGAAAAGGGGGTTTATTTAATTTTATGGGTCTTATCCAAAGCGCTCTGTTTGGCACGGCAACGGCCGACGATGTAGCTAAATTGGGGGACCGAATGAACATTGTCGATCAAGCTGTATCTCAGCAGAATCGTGTTATATCTCAAACATTCCCTGCGATTACTAATTTAGAATCAAAAGTTAATGCGATAATATCGGAGTCTAACCATGTATCGAGGGTTGTTAATAAGTTAAATTATGTCAATCCCGACGTTAGAGTGGCTCCTTTATTTCACGGAATATTTGCCTGCTGCGGAAATTTCAGTTCAGAAGATTGTTAATTGTAAAAACGAACTAATTGACAGCATAGTAGATGCAGGGATAGGACGTGTGGACGAAAAGCTTGTGCCTGTGCAGACGCTTCTTGATGCTTTACAGATTGCCTACTCATCAGCAGTTTGCCTTAAATATGTAACTCAAGTCTGCTTTAATTCCACTTCCTGTCATGAATTTCACTGTAGAGGATATTCAAATTGTTTCAGAGAAATTAAAGGTTATTGCATTCTTGAAAGAGCCAAAATTTGCTGATTTAAATACTAATTTGCCATTTTATTTATCATGGAAACTTGCTATACCTGGTCTCACAATTCCCACCATTATGTTAATTTTGGCAGTCATGTTTCTTTTCTGTTATTATAAGTCAATATCATCCAAAATGAAAATTGTTCATAACATTTTAACCTGTAAGACACTAAAGTATAGGACCCCTGCAGTAGATAAAACCCCTACAGTAGTAGAATCCCAGTTTAGTGTCTACACCTATGTTTTTAAGACAGTTAGGGTTGTGTAGGATGTACTGTACTCTGTGAGCTTATTTAGGCTTCACGGAGCTTGGCCTGTAGGTGACCGAGCGATGTAATGGCCCCTGTCTGATCAACAGAAAGTATTATATAAATGAGTTCTTTACATTTGATTTATATTCAAATTCATCCCCTGTAAGTTTCCACTAACTGTGAGGAGGACATGAACTGATCACGTGAATGGTAGCTTCCCCAATAGGGAGAAGCCCATTTGACTATAGTCAGCAATTATGTAAGCGCGCTCCATGCGACACCTTTAGTCAGGCTCACTCACAAACTAATATAGAACGGACGTTGATTCACGTCTAGTTACATAGACGCCGTCCCTTTCTCATCACACTCATAAATAGTGGAACTTACAGTTGATTTACACGCAGGAATTATACAAATAACATTTTCTTTAATAAAAGAAGAAACTTCAATTGGGTTTCATTATTAAAGCCCAATATAAAATAAATGTACCGACCTGGTTAACTAGGAATTAACCAACCGGTTCACTCCTAAATGTCTTCAATTTCTGAGCTATAACTTCCTTCCCCCTCATCTAATCTTCTTTCACCCCCACTTTCTCTATAAAAAAAAGAGGAGAGGTTGGTGTGCCTAGCACACTAAGCGGGGTAGTCACAGATTCACCAGTAAATTGACAACTATATCTACTTACGGGGATCAGAGGTAGATATTGTACTGGTCACGACACGTCCTAGTCACTCAGGAATCGGATTTTCTAAAAGTCAGACTGGGTACTTCTGGAATGACCCTGTTTTCGACGAAAAACACTTATTCTCTTACTCATACAAATTACGCTGCTTTCTTGTAATCCTGCACATAACGCAAATTTCATATCATGAACAATAGGTTTAAATCTTTCAATCATATTGAATCCAAAGATTACGCATAAGGTATAAGTACAGCTGAAATAATAAATGTATATAGAAATTGTAGAGTAATTCACGTGATAATATGTATGAAAAGCAAAATATTTGTCCTCCATGTAATATCTTTCGTTATCCCAGTCCGTTGTTTCTCTTTATGTAAAGTATGTGTATATGTGGAAGAGAATGATTAAATTTTGGTGTGTGCGCCGAAGTGTATGCTCATACACCTGCGTATATGTGTGTGTAAGTGTGTACAGGTGTGTATACACTATCAATGCTCGGTTATAATGCCAGTGGAGAAATCAAATAGAAATATTGATACTCTTTTGGGTATTCAAGATATATGATGATGTCATCATATATATTGTCTAATTGAAAGTCCTTTGCAACAACAGTTTTTTTTTATCTAAGGAATAAGCTCAAGCGTAAAGGTTAAAAAATTGAATGACAAAACGACAATTGACAAATTGTTACAACACAGTTGACATTATAATGCATGACATCCTTCTTTCTCTTAAGTTACACAATTCAGTACTTCATATAAAACAACTAACATAAGCCCAGGGTTGACACTAGAATATAACAGACAGCTTCCATCATCAACATTGCATCATGGGGTGAGCTAACCTTTCCCAACGAATTACTATCAATGTAATCTTTCCACCACAGTCTTTGAGCTGAATGTGTTATGATGAGAGGTGATAATTAACTTATTGCTTATTTCACTTAAACTTAAGAATTTTTAAATATATGTATGTGTCAGCTCCACAGTCCTTTCTTGAACTATCTTTAGCCATATTTAATGCATGATAAACCATTACATTTTCTATCGCTTTAGAGAATAAGTTTATGTATAGTCCATAACATAAGATTTGTTACGTATTTTCCAATATAGATTTACTTCCTCACCTCGAAATACCTGTAATAAATATGTGCTCGATAAAGTTGATGAATCTATTCTTGTTCTCGGTGATGCCTCACACCTTTTCGACAAAGTTTGGCAACATATTTTTTGTGCTAAACTTTTATCCTATAGCCTTCCGTGTCCCATCTCTTGCATATCTTTTTATCTCGCTGCTTGTCAATTAAGCTGTTGTTGGATCACATTGTATCTACCTCCCAGCACAGTGTATACTACGGTTCCTCGTGTCCATAGTACAATAAATTTGTATTTTCATTCTTTTACAAACACAGTTTAATCCGAACATTAACATTAAATAACAAGGAAAGGGGAGAAACTGTACGACGGATATAAAGAGAGAAAAAATATGGAAATACGAACCCTATCATACAAGACTTCTATCTGTTGCTTTAAAATTACATGAGAGCAGTAACAACTAGAAGACAATTACACGCAATTACTTGAGAACTATATATATATATATATATATATATATATATATATATATATATATATATATATATATATATATATATATATATATATATATATATATATATATATATATATATATATATATATATATATATTGTAGCTCCACAATGAAAACATGGATAAGATAAATCTTGATAACATCACACAGGAAAAGGGGAAACAATGGAGCACCTTAGCTTTCGTCTTTATTCGAGACATCTTCAGAGGCAACTGGATTACAAGGACTGAGAGAAGCATATGTACACAGGGTGACTTTACAAAACATGAGGTCAGGTCAAAAACATGACATCCACTAATCCACACACCAACACCACCGCAAACATAAGAGGAGCTTAAAAGAGAGAGCGACGTAACTAGTCTTGTTAAGTCAGGTCAAAAATGAGTATGAGCATGAGCGTCGGTAACTGTTTTTCTGCTCCTTTAGCCTGCATTTATGGAGTTTTTTGAGGCTAGATTACTACCCAATATAGGAGACTATATTCCTTCATGATAATACCGATTTTCAAGAGTACAACATAAGAACATAAGAAAATAAGGAGTCTGCAATAGGCCGGTTGGCCTGTGCATGGCAGCTCCTGTCGAGAGTTACTACCACTCTCTATCATCCATGAATCTATCTAGCCTCCTTTTGAAACTTTCCAGAGTTTCCGCACTTACTACAAAGTTGCTAAGCTTATTCCACTCGTCCACCACCCTATTTGTGAACCAATTTCTGCCTATCTCCCTCCTAAACCTAAACTTATCCAACTTGAATCCGTTGCTCCCAGTCCTATCCTGCCCGGATATTATAAGAACTTTATCTATATCCCCTTTTCAAGAAGGGGGATAGATCACTATCCTCAACTACCGCCCAATCAGTCTAACATCAATAGTAGGTAAATTACTAGAATCAATTATATCAAACTCTATTCGAAACCACCTGGAGAAGCACAAGTTAATCAATGATTCCCAACATGGCTTCACAAGCAGGCGTTCATGTCTAACACATTGTTTACTTGGCTTAAGGTTCCTAATTATCATTACTCCTAAATCTCTCTCGCAGTCGGATTTCTCTATGGCATCGTTGTTCATCTGGTATCTGGTTTCCCTGTTTACATCTCCTATACTGAGTACTTTAAATTTGTCCACGTTGAATTTCATCTGCCATTTTTCAGACCATTCGAAAAATTTGTTTCGATCTTCCTGTAGTTTTGCGGAGTCCTCGTCAGATTTAATAACACGTCCTATTTTAGTGTCATCAGCAAATTTACTTATGTTGCTGTCTATGCCGATATCTATGTCGTTTATGTATATAATAAATAATAATGGTCCAAGTACTGGGCCTTGGGGGACTCCACTAGTGACGTTGCTCCAATGGGACTTAGTGCCGTTAATGCTCACTCCCTGTTTCCTGTCCTGTAACCACGCCCTAATCCGTTTAAGGATATTACCTTTGATGCCATGTGCTTCTACCTTTCTAATTAGTCCTTCGTGGGGGACTCTGTCAAAGGCTTTGCTAAAGTCGAGATACACCACATCATAATTGTGCCCCTCGTCCACCGATTCGAAAACTGATGAAAAGAATATTAATAGATTAGTTAGACATGAACGTCCGATAGTGAAGCCATGCTGGGAATCATTGATCAATCTGTGCTTCTCCAGGTGATTTCGAATAGAATTTGAAATGATTGCTTCCAGTAATTTGCCTACTATTGATGTTAGACTGATTGGGCGGTCGTTAGAGGATAGTGATCTATCCCCCTTCTTGAAAATCGGTATTACATTCGCTATCCTCCAGGATTCTGGTACTACACCTGATTTTAAGGACATGTTAAACAACTTTGCTAAGGGCATACTAAGCTCTTCCTTACATTCCTTTAATATTCTGGCAAATATCTCATCGGGACCAGGTGACTTATTAGGCTTTAGTTCGTCTATTTGCTTACTAACATCGTTACTAGTCACGACTATCTCACTTAATTTGTTTTCTTCACTATCTCTGAATAGAGTCGGTGCCTCGGGTAGCATGTTTAAATTTTCCGTGGTGAAAACTATTGAAAAATATTTATTCAGATTATTGCTCATTTCTCCGTCGTTATCAGTGAGCTCGCCGGTATCTGACCGTATTGGTCCAATCTTTTCTCGTGTTTTAGTTTGATACATTTGGTAGAATCCTTTGGGGTTTGTCTTCGCCTCACTTGCTATCCTTACCTCATTATTCCTCTTGGCTTTCCTTATCTCGGTTTTAACCCTAATCGCCAGTACCCTATAATAATCCCAGAGGTAAATTTCGCCATGATTTATCCTTCTACCTATAGCCTTCCTTTGGCCAATGATGTTCTTTAAATAATTATTTATCCATTTAAGGTCATTGTTGTCTGATCTGAGTTTTTTGTATGGTATGTTCTGCCTTTGTGCATGAAGTAACTCATTATTTAAATTGTAATGGAACTCGGTAATCTCAGATCTCGTTATCAGGTCAGTCTAAACCGTCAGGTCTCCTGGTACGGTGAGGTCGCCCTCTGTGGGTGCATTGAGTGAGTTCACCTCATGGGAGGTCATGTAGCCTCTTTAAACTGTCAAAGTTTGCCCTTCTGAAATCTGGTACTTTAGTGGAATTTTCCTTACGTCTGCCCTGGAAATCTAATTTCTTTGTGATCGCTGTTTGCAAAATCGTTCCCTACCTTGACATTGCTAATGAGGTTTTGCCTGTTCAACAGAACTAAATCGAGTATATTATTACCCCGGGTGGGTTCAGTTATATGTTGATTTAGGAAACAGTCCTGGATCGTTTCGAGAAAATCCTCTGATTCTGAGTTACCCGTAAGGTCAGTCCAATCTATTTGGCCAAGGTTAAAGTCGCCTACTATACAGACTTTGTTGTGTATGGAAGACCTGCACATTTCATCCCAGATAAGTCTCTCATTGACTCTATCAAGATTGGGAGGTCTATATATTACTCCTGTGATTATTTTTTCCCTACCGTCGATTAATTCTATCCAAATTGTTTCTGTATTCTGCTCAGTTTTTATTTCATTATTTACTTCACACTTCAGATTATCCCTGACATAGATTGCCTCCTTTCCTGGTCTGCCTATCGGTATGGAACAATTTGTAACCCGCAATTTGGTATTCGACCGGTAACTCACGTGAGTCTAGGTTGATCCATGTTTCAGTGAATGCTATTATATCAATTTTTTCGGTACATATCAAGGCCCTAATATCATCCATTTTGTTTCTCATACTTCTACTGTTCACGTAGTAGACATTTAAGCTAGTCGTGTTCTGAGTCCTCCCTTTACCGCGGTTAGGTTTAAACTCCATGTCTAATTTAGTTTTGTCATCATTCCTAACACTATTTCCCTGTAATCTTTCACTTTGTTTACCCGCTCCTACTGCAGTCTCCTCCACCCCCGTGCCCATATGTTCCCCTAGCAGTTTGCGGTGGTGTTGGTGTGTGGATTAGTGGATGTCATGTTTTTGACCTGACTTCATGTTTTGTAAGGTCACCCTGTGTACACAAGCCTCTCTCAGTCTTTGAAATTCAGTTGCCTCTGAAGATGTCTTTAACAAAGACGAAAGCTAAGGTGCTCCATTATTTCCTTTTTTCCTGTGTGATTTTATCAAGTTATATATATATATATATATATATATATATATATATATATATATATATATATATATATATATATATATATATATATATATATATATATATAAATATATATACATATATATATACACAGAGGCCCGTCCTTTACTTGGGGGGGGCGAACAAGGGCGACCGCTCGGGGCCTCGCACGTGTGGGGGCTCCGCGGGGCCCAGCACTAGACCCAGTGGCCTCGGACACATTACCTGTTGACTGGTTAATCTGACCTGACGGCTTACGCCACCATCGCAACCGTGACCTTACCATCCATAGCGACAGTCCCATGGGGGTTGGTGGAGGTGGGTTCCTCTGACCACATAACCTGACTCCATAATCCATTGCACTCCACTCCATACAGTCAGTCCACCAGGGTCAGTAACCAGTGAGATCAGGTTGTGTCCTGCCCTGTGAGCTGTGACTCCTGCCTTATTGAGTTTTGTGGACATTATATATATATATATATATATATATATATATATATATATATATATATATATATATATATATATATATATATATATATATATATATATATATATATATATCTTGATAAAATCACACGGGAAAATGGAAACAACGGAGCACCTTAGCTTTCGTCTTTATTCAAGACATCTTCAGAGGCAACTGGACTACATGGACAGAGAGAGGCTTAAATATACAGGGTGACCTTAAAAACATGAGGTCAGGTCATAATGATGTCATCCACTAATCCCCACACCAACACACACGTAGAGGAGCTTAAGAGAAGGGGGTTGACGTGACTAGTCAGGTCAGGTCAAAAATAAGGGACCCACAAAATAACTATCATACATCTAGATCAAAGGTTTTCAAAGCATTTTTAACCTTGGGCCACTGACAAATAAATTTATGTAACATATTATCAGTTTTGAACTGACCATCACTTAGGTTTATTGATTTTAATTCCTTAATCAAACTAGCTTCAACCAGAAGTCTTTCTGTGACACAAGATGATTTAAATACTTCTAAGCTTTTTTCCAAGCAATGTGGTGATTATTATTCCTAACATGAACGAACAAGGCAATGCTTTCAGATGCAGTTCTGATATTATACTTATGGTGTTTGATTCTAAGCTGCAGTGTTTTTCCTGTTTGTCCTACATAATTACAATTACATTTGCTACATGGAATACAATAAACACTTCCATTTACATTTAAACTTGGGCTATTCCTTATTAACATATTGGTAATGGTTGAGTCATACTTGAAAACAACATTAATATTTATAAGCTTGAGAGACCGAACTAACGGGACAAATTCATTACGATAGGGCAGAGTCAAAATATTCTTAAGTGTAGGAACATGTCTGGTTTGAGAGGAATGAAAGGATTTTTTAGCCCTTTTAAAGCAACGATCAACAAACACAGAAGGGTACCCGAGTTTCTGTGCAATGGAACGAATGTGTTTCAATTCATCGTCAATAAATTCAGAGTCACAAATACGCAGACACCTTAAGAACATAGTAGATAAAACTGACATTTTGGTAGACTCAAGGTGATTCGATAAATAGTGAATGAAACTGTCTACCTGTGTGGGCTTTCTATATACCTTAAATTTATAGTTTTGGCCATTTCTCATGATAAGCATATCAAGGAATGGAAGGGATCCATTTATTTCTCTTTCAATTTTGAATGTGATACTTGGGACAATATCATTAAGCTTGTCTAAAAATTCCAATGGGTTACTGTTTCTAGGCCAAAGACAAAGAACATCATCTACATATCTATACCATGGAGGAATAAAGTCCACTATATTAGGTAGTAATCTAGACTCAAAAAACTCCATCGTTACTAGTCACTACTATCTCGCTTAATTTGTTTTCATCACTCTCTGTATAGAGTCGGTGCCTCGGGTATCATGTTTAAATTTTCGGTGGTGAAAACTGTTGAAAAATATTTATTCAGATTATTGCTCATTTCTCCGTGTTGAGGTGTATTGAGCCGCGAGTCCCTGTTTAGGAGAGATGGAGGAGCCGTTGCTACTGCCAAGTAGGTGTTGATTTATGAGGGAGGAACGTGCCAAGGGCCAGAGAAGAGCGATCCCTGTTCACACGCATAGGTCCAGTATTCGATTCCCGACTAACGAGGTGTGTGTGTGTGTTATGGTCAATGTGAAAAGTGCCGTTTCATGCTGTGTACTCGTATGTTTTGAATAGGTTTGGTTACGTTAGTCAAGCGAGAACTGCAAGATATTAATTAAACTTCACGCTGACGAGTACTCGACCACCTCTCACGTTCTCCAGCTTTGTCTTGCCTTGCAAGACCGACTGGAGAAGGTTGAGAAGGAGGTCCAGAGTCTCAAGGGCGAAAACTTAGCCTTGAAGCTAGTTTTAGAGGAGAAGAAAACCTTTGCCAGTGTCGTGAAGGACGGTGAAGTTGAAGTGGATTCATGGAAGGTAGTTGCTGCTAGTGCTACAAAATGCACTCTAAAAAGGCACTCAGCTGTAGACCTAAACAACAGGTTCAGCACCTTAAGTGACGAGTGTGAGGAAGGTGCTAGTAACACCACGAGTGCTACTCCCTCTGTTAGTGTGGAGAGAGGGAGTAGCGCAGGTAAGAAATCACCACACTCAGGTAAGGTCAAATGTGTTTCTGTCATGGGAGACTCGATGGTGAAGTATTTAGGTAACAATCTCTGCACTAAAGTTCGGAAGCTCGAGTGTCTCCCCGGGGCAGGGATAGGTAGAGTACTGGAGAGAGTGGAGAACGTCATTGATGACTGTGGAGACAACCCCATAGTCTTACTCAGTGCAGGAGGCAATGACGTAGGTAAGCTTACCAGTGTCGAACTGCGTAAGCTGTATAGGGAAGCTCTAGATAAGATTAGGGTGAAGGGTGGAACTCCTATTGCTTGCTCTATCCTACCTAGGCGTGGTGCCAGTCGTGAATGGATGTCCCGTGCAATTGGTTTCAATTGCTGGTTGGAAGAACAGTGTAAAGAGCTGTCGACGCCATTCATTGATAGTTGGAGCCTGTACTATGGTGATGATAGTATGTATGCAAGGGATGGGGTGCATTTAAGTAGGAAGGGGGTGGCCGTGCTAGCGAAGATAGTTGACAGGGTAGTAAAGGTGGGGTTTTAATATGTCCAAATCCCATCAATGGTAAAGAGAGGAAAATTCCATGTGAAAATAACAGCAGTGAAACAGAAGTAGATAATGCTGAAAATATAGTTAGTCATAATAACAAACATCAAAGTAATAAATGTAAAACAGATAGAAACGGAAGAAATATATTGAGTGTTTATTATACTAATAGTAGAAGCTTGTGTAACAAAATGGACCAGCTCAGAGCCATTGTTAGTAAAGAGAACATAGATATAATTGCAATAACGGAAACATGGATAAATTCAAACAGCAAACATTTTTTAGCAGAATTTCATATTCCAGGATATAACCTATTTAAATTTGACAGAGTAGGAAGGAGAGGGGGCGGTGTAGCAGTGTATATCAGGGTGTCATTAAAAAGCTGCAATAAATCAAACATTAAAACAAATAGCGACAATGAAAGTATTTGGGTAGAGATTGGTAAGGACAATGAGTCCTTAGTCATTGGTGTTATATATAGACCACCTAATTTGAGTAGGAACGATGGTAAATTGCTATGGGAGGAAATAAAGAAGGCATCTGATAGAAACAATGTATGTATTCTAGGCGATTTCAACTTTTCAGGCTTAGATTGGAAAAATCAAGTTAGCGATAATGAATCTGAAGATTTTCTAGAAGTAGTACAAGATAGTTTTTTATATCAATTTATAAACTCGCCTACTAGAGGAAATAATATCCTCGATTTAGTTCTCAGTAATAATGAAAATCTAGTAAAAGATGTTGGGATTGGAGACGAACTAGGAAACAGTGATCATAAAGCAATATATTCTAACATAATATGGAATGGCAGGAAGAAGGAAAATTCGGCCTTGATCCCGGATTTTAGGAAGGCTAATTACGGTAGCTTAAGGAGAGACCTAAGGGATGACCCTGTGGTCAAAAGATTAATCCCCCCCACACCTCCGGAAACTGTCAACTTAGGACGGGAGAACCCCGAATTTAATTTAGCAGCTACTTATGAACAATTTATTGAGACAATCCATAATGCTCAAAATAAACACATCCCTAAAAGAAAATTCAGATCGATACGGAACCAACCAAAATGGATGAATAATAGACTCTTAGATCTTCTAGGGAAAAAGAAAGGAGTATATAGAAAAGTTAAGAAAGGCGAAAATCACTTACTTGGTTACTATCAGAACCTAACAAGACAGGTAAAAGCAGAAATTAGGAAAGCAAAGAGAAATTATGAAATCAAGGTAGCAAACGAATCGAAAATAACCCCCAAAGCTTTTTATCAACTGTATAAATCAAAGGTTAGAGATACAATAGGTCCCCTTAAAACTCGACAGGAGAAATGACTGATGATGAGTTAGAAATGTGTAGTACGTTAAATAGTCATTTTCGCTCCGTATTCACAAATGAAAACCTAGCACAGTTTCCAGAAGTTCATAAGGTATATAACGACAGTATAGAAAATATGTTGATGAATATCAATATTACTAGTAACGATGTGCTTAAAGTAATTAACAAACTGAAGCCTCATAAATCGCCTGGTCAGACGAGGTTATATAGAATATTAAAGAATGTAGAGATGAGTTGAGTAATCCATTAGCAGTTTTATTTAATAAGTCATTAGAATCGGGCCTAGTGCCAGAAGCTTGGAAACTTGCAAATGTAGTTCCGATTTTCAAAAAGGGTGATAAATCAATAGCATCCAATTACCGTCCCATTAGTCTCACGTCAATCATAGGCAAGTTGCTAGAGTCAATTATTGCTACAAAAATCAGAAGCCACCTTGAAACATTCAACTTAATTCATTCTTCTCAGCACGGGTTCACCCAGGGACGTTCTTGTCTCACAAATTTGCTTAGCTTTTTCTCAGAAATATATGAAGCGGTAGATAATGATAAGTCATATGATATAATTTATTTAGATTTCAGTAAAGCATTCGATAGAGTCCCTCATGAGAGATTGATAAGGAAGGTAGAAGCACATGGAATAGGTGGATCATTATTAAAATGGATTAGGTCATGGTTAACTGGTAGGAAACAAAGAGTCAGCATAAATGGATTTAAGTCAGACTGGGGTGCGGTCAAGAGCGGAGTTCCCCAGGGATCTGTATTAGGCCCTCTGCTGTTTGTTATATTCATTAATGATCTTGATTTAGGTATAACTAGTAGGATTAGTAAATTTGCAGATGATACCAAAATGGGGAGAGTGATAAATTCAGACAGTGACTTTGAACACCTTCAAAGAGATCTAGATACCTTACATGAGTGGTCAGTAGACTGGCAAATGAATTTTAATACTGATAAATGCAAGGTACTACAGATAGGGAAGACGAATACAAACGTTAAGAATAAACTAGGTAACACGGAAATAGAAAACTCAGATTGTGAAAAAGATCTAGGTGTATTTGTTAGCAACGACTTGAAACCTAGAAAACAATGTATTAGCATTCGCAACAAGGCAAACAGGATTCTTGGGTTCATATCTAGGAGTGTGAGTAACAGAACTGCTGACGTTATCTTGAAACTTTACCTAGCATTAGTGAGGCCACACATGGATTATGCGGTTCAATTCTGGTGTCCTTATTATAGAATGGACATAGATTCTTTGGAGAGAGTACAAAGAAGAATGACAAAAATGATCCATAATATTAGAAACCTTCCATATGAAGAAAGACTGAAAAGCTTAGGCTTGCATTCATTAGAGAGGCGTAGAGTTAGGGGAGATATGATAGAGGTGTTCAAGTGGGTAAGTGGGATTAACAAGGGTAAAATGGAAGATGTTCTGAAGCTCAGTAATAACGAAATAACTAGAACAAATGGCTTTAAATTAGATAAATTCCGATTCAGAAAGGATATAGGCAAGCACTGGTTTGGTAATAGAGTTGTGGATATGTGGAATAGGCTACCGAGTGCTATAGTAGGATCGGGGACGCTAGGGAGCTTCAAGACGAAGTTGGATAGGCACATGGAACTGCTGGGATGGGTGTGAAAGGGATCTGCCCTGTATGGGCCAGTCGGCCTCCTGCAGTATCCCACTTTCTTATGTTCTTATGTTAAGCTAACTTAACCTATCCTTTACACAACTTATATACACACTACACAGCATGACACTGAATAATATTTTCATAGATATTCTAGGCATAGTATCACATAAACACACACACATATCGTATATGCATATATATATATATATATATATATATATATATATATATATATATATATATATATATATATATATATATATATATATATATATATATATATATATCATGTAAATCCTATGAAAACGTGGATAAATCACACGGGAAAATGGAAACAACGGAGCACCTTAGCTTTCGTCTTTATTCAAGACATCTTCAGAGGCAACTGGACTACATGGACAGAGAGAGGCTTAAATATACAGGGTGACCTTAAAAACATGAGGTCAGGTCATAATGATGTCATCCACTAATCCCCACACCAACACACACGTAGAGGAGCTTAAGAGAAGGGGGGTGACGTGACTAGTCAGGTCAGGTCAAAAATAAGGGACCCACAAAATAACTATCATACATCTAGATCAAAGGTTTTCAAAGCATTTTTAACCTTGGGCCACTGACAAATAAATTTATGTAACATATTATCAGTTTTGAACTGACCATCACTTAGGTTTATTGATTTTAATTCCTTAATCAAACTAGCTTCAACCAGAAGTCTTTCTGTGACACAAGATGATTTAAATACTTCTAAGCTTTTTTCCCAAGCAATGGGGTGATTATTATTCCTAACATGAACGAACAAGGCACTGCTTTCAGATGCAGTTCTGATATTATACTTATGTTGTTTGATTCTAAGCTGCAGTGTTTTTCCTGTTTGTCCTACATAATTACAATTACATTTGCTACATGGAATACAATAAACACTTCCATTTACATTTAAACTTGGGCTATTCCTTATTAACATATTGGTAATGGTTGAGTCATACTTGAAAACAACATTAATATTTATAAGCTTGAGAGACCGAACTAACGGGACAAATTCATTACGATAGGGCAGAGTCAAAATATTCTTAAGTGTAGTGTTACGAGTTGGGGATTTAGAATATAGTAAAAAGTCTACCCAGATCCCAACAGGCAACAACAAAAAAAAAACAAAGACAATTGGACTATAAAAGGGTAGACAAAGGATGCGAGTTTTCGTTGTGTATAATAAAGTACCATAAATTCCTTAACAAGATATTTAGCTTATAAATTACCCTTAACCAAACTTAACCTAAACATTAACAGTACATACATATTAATAAAACATAAAACAATCGTGAAGCAAGGTGGAGGTGGGAGAGGCAATACAAGATTACAAATACTTAAGTGAGGAGCTGAGATGGCTGACGAGTAAGGCTGAGTATTGTAGAAGACGATAGGTAGTCACTGTGTCGTAGGTTTAGAGGATAGGTGATCCTGTGGTCACTTCCCAGAGTGTAGTGCTCTCTCCTCGAATTGGAGCTCACAAAGAAGACTTGGAGGAAGTGACGCAACAACTTTGGAATGACAATTTCACGCTCTAGGGATGCAGACAAAGTCTTTTACCCCCGCGCGAGACAAATGTACTCCGTCATGACTGTACAGGTAGTCGTTGCCATAGAATGGTTGCCAATTATCAATGATACGCCCAATCATTGCTTGCACAATGTTTTTCCACTCGGCAATTTATAGCAATTGCCCTGGACTGCCATTCACCGCCAACTCCTCTTCTAGGCAAGACACCACATACTATCGGGATCCCTCCCCTATCTCTAACCTTCCCTAGCGCCTCCCTATACCTCTTGAAAAGCTCCTCACTCCTAGCCTTTCCTATGTCGTTACTTCCTACACTAAGACACATGCCTTATCCCAGCCCTAGGAAAACACACCCTAGTCCTACGTTTCCTATCTCTTGCACAAAAAGTCCAGTCTAAGAACCTCACCTGGCTGTCTCCAACTACCACGACCTTACCACTGGGCATGGTTTGAACATCTGCACTTTTCTCTCCTGGCTCCACACCGTCCTGCCTCTTCTCTTCCTCGCCAGCTTCTTCCAACACTTGGTAGGGGTTACTGCACTCCACACCTTGGTCAGCTTTCCTGAGTCTGACCCTAAACCCCATAGAGACAACCACTCTCCACGCCTGCTCCTCCTGACCCTCCTCTGCAGGTGTCCTGCTCGGCAGGACACCTACCTGAAGGAGTTCAGTCCTGAGATCTTTGTTCTCCCCTTTTAAAACGTCTATCTCTCTCCTCAACTGCTCCAGCTGACTTAACAGAGTGGCCAGAGGGTCGTCTTTCCTCACACATCGTCCCTCTTCCCCCACAACATAACGATCCACGGCGGCCATTTCCTATGGTCACTAACACGAGCACTTAGGGGCACGTCCTTCTCCAAGCGAGGTCAGGTCGGTAATCCTTTCATTTTCTCTAAATTGCTTAACATAGAAAATAATTAATTTTTCTAAGCACATGGAAGATCGTAAGTGAAATAATTGTACGAACAAACGATATTATAAACGAAAAGTGGATTCGTTTTTAGGTGTAACAAAATACGTGTATTTAACAAAACAATTGAAGAAACACAAATTCATCCAAATAAATGTTAGCTAATGAAGACCATTGGTGCAAAATTAATGTTATTGTTAATAGCTAACTATACAGTTGAACCATAAAGGTCATATTCGCTAGTTTAGGGATAATACTAATACCCCAGATCCACCAGGTGACTAGTACAAATAATTTCTAACTCTACCCCCTCGTTTGTGACCTCATTCCGCTTGGAATTCAGGTGATGTTGGCCAAGGTATTGTTAGTAGATTTTCCTTTAATGCTCCAGTTAGTTTGTAGCAGGTTCTGTGTTGAGAAGGGCGAGTGACTCACTGAAACGTACTCAAAATAAACATTGTTCCAAGAAGAGTGTGTGTAAAGAGCTATCCCTACTCTAGGTTGTGTATATATAGTGGGAGTGTCGTAATAACAGCAGAGGACGATAAAAGGCTTGTCTAAAACTCTTATATATTAGTAAAATATAACAATAATTAATATAATTAGAATATTGATAATGACAATAATGATAACATGATACTGATGCTTATGAAGTATCTATAGATGTACTGTATTTAAGATGATGGTTATAACGGTTATAATGATGTCCTTTATGTTAGTGATAACGATGATAATCTTTTTCATGGTTATTCTTATGAATGTGATGATGATGATCATGTTCACGACAGTGAATATAATGGTGATAATGATGATGATGTTAATGCATAGACTGATAATGTACTCACATTATATAGGTTTCTTGCTTACGATATTGCATTATCCATGAGTTACAAAGAACACATCACTTACAAAAAACTCACTTTGCTTCCCACCAACTTAAACCATGAACGGTAAGATATGGAGAGGAAAATCATCGTCTACCATACAATGTACAATCGTGTCTTCATTTATCAGCCAGGATCAACAATTTATTTAAAATTCGATATATTGCAGCTCCATACGGATCTCACTATATTTAGTCCAACTCGTCACCCTCCACTTCATAATTATAGGTTATAATGACACTTGGCGCTAAAACAAAGTCTCACTAAAAGATTCCAGTGGTTGACGGTAGAGCCAGGAAGGCTTCAATTTCAATAGTTTATTCCTTGATAGAGGAATCGGGATCCTAGTGCTGTCCCTGGGTACCCCGGTACAATAAGACCAGAAGCATCTGGCAAATGTCACAAGTACATATATATATATATATATATATATATATATATATATATATATATATATATATATATATATATATATATATATATATATATGTCTGGTTGGCCAGATATGTTGAGGACCTCTCTTCCTGCAAATGAGGACGTAAAAACTTAACAACTTACGTTTGATCAAATTCACTGTGGAATTAAAGCAAGACTGTAAATTGCCATTCCTAGACTGTCTGATACACAGAATAGGTAACACTTTTAAGTTCAGTATTTATAGAAAACCAACTAATGTGTGTTCATACATTCATTATTATTCTGCCCACCATAATAAAGTCAAACAGTCAGTATTTTCAACAATGTTTTTACGTGCCTTGAGAATTTGCAGTCCGGAATTCATCGATGAGGAATACAAATATATATATAATATTGGCTCAAACCTTAAATACCCTAGATCTTTCATAGACAAATGCTTAAACATTACTAAGAAAACTTTTTATAGAACTGATCCCAAGCCCACCCATGACCATAAGAATATCTTAATATTACCATTTCACAAAAATTTCTCACACATTCCTGCACAGCTAAAAACCTGGAACGTCAATGTGGCATTTAAAAACTCATGCACTGTTAAACAAATGTTAATCAAGAACTCCCCCAACAACACAATTGGTTGCATTTATAAAGTTCCTTGCAAGGAATGTAATATGTTTTACTTAGGCCAGACAGGTAAAGATCTTGCAACTAGAATTAAACAACACAAATACAGTGTTAGGACAGGCCAGGAATCCAATGCTCTGTTTGTTCATTTGAGGGATAACAAGCATTGCATTGACTGGGATAATGCCTCCTCAATATTACCATGTAATTCAATTGATAGTAGGAACATCATAGAATCTAGTCTTATTAAACATACCGAAGCATTCAACATGAATTTGGGTAACGGCATGTACAAGCTGGACAATTTTGTAATTAAGAAGATTTGTGATCAGGTGAGAAGGCCGGGTCACTTGACCATCTGACCTGACCACCAACCGTTGTGTGCTATTTAAAGATTAGTAGGGTCATTACCTAATACCTGACCATTGTGGACCTGGTCTCACCCTCCTCTGTATATATACACCTTGATTTGTATTTCTCTCTCTAGTCTGTACTCACCCCTGAAGATGTGAATTACACGAAAGCGCTTGGGAACTTCGTGTTTTCTTCTTTCCTTGTGGTTATCAGCATATTTATATATTATAAAGGATCTTACTAAAGCCTAAGGAAGGAAGGATATTCCTTCAACACATCATCAATATTATTTACATAATATCTGGCCAGTATGGGGAAGATCATCGTGTCTCCGTCAGGGGGTCGTGGAGTGGTGGTCCAGCAGGCGTCATGGAAGCGTTGTGTGTGGGGACATCTTAGGAGGTAGTGGACAAGGGTGCGGCTGGCTGTCGGGTGTTGCTCAGGGGAGGCGGAGGCTTGAGTTGTGAGGAGTGTGTGTGGGCTCATTAGTGTATTATGATGCCCAGGAGGTACAGCCTAGCTTACCATCACTCCGCCGGGGCCTCATTATTATGCGATGTGTGTGTCTGTGTGTGTGAGGGGTCATATATGTGAGTGGTTATATGTATGGATGATACATGTGTGTGTGAGCTGTTGCATGTATGTGTGTGTGTGATTGTGTGTCTTCTGGTGGATAAATGTGTCTTTGAGTGATTATAAGTGTGTGGGTGGGGGTGTAATATATAAGACAAATAAAAGTGCATATACAAATAAGATGATTTGAATTGACGAAGATTTTATGATATAGGGAGGAGACTGAGGCAGAAAGTTTGAGTAGAAGTATAAACGAGTTTTAGTAAGTAGAGGTTCTGCTAAATGGAATTTTAACAGAACAAATCTTGAACCCTCCTAGATCCCCTCATATGCCAAATTAGGTTAATGTACAATCGTTGTCAAAAGTAATCATCCACTCCACCACCTAACTAACCCCTGCGCCTGACCGGGTCTTTTCTGCTTGCTAAGTCATGCGGGGTTGAGAGGAGAGGGCCGATTGTTAGAGGGGTGTGGGAGGGGGAAGGGTGTGGAAGGATGGTATGCGATGCAAATTGCTCATCAGAGAGGGGGTTAATGGAAGAAAGGAGGGAAATTGATGACGGAAGGAAGGGAAGAATGTATGTAAGTTTATGTTTCACTATTATCATCATTCTTTATTTATAATTCTTTCAGGTTGTTCAGTTTTAAATAACAGTAATTAGATATTTATAATAATGTTGCTATGAAGAGCAATATTGAATACGAGGATGGAAATCACATTTATTTTAATATTTAACAACACAAATCATATAGAATCTCAATAGTCCGTCCAATGTCCTCATCGCTTGTCAATCGTTTTTTCCCCGGCCTAAAATTATATTATTTTTATGAATTAAGAGTTGAAATTTTTTTTGTTTATATAAAATTTCCAGAAAACCATAAAGACAGGTTTTCCCAAGTTCCCGGACTCCTCCTAGCCAGCTGAACAAATATTTTGCAATATCTGACACGGTATATCCAGCCACGCACAAACGGATCATTTGCACGTGACTCGCCAATCCGTGTTTTTTTAACGCCCATCTTGGGCTAAGCGTGGAGCAATAGCCAAACACCATTGCCATTACCACCTCATCACCTCTCATCGATTTTTACAAATCTAATAAACATATTACAGGGAGGACAAGTCGCTTTCTATCCAACAATTCAGTCTTCTTTTTTTTCATCAATTAATAGTATTTTCTTTAAGAACGGTAGTGGTGAGAAGTGGAACTGACCAAGTAAACATTTCACTCTTATTTTTTTTCAATTAATATTGATTTTTTTTAAGAACGGTAGTAGCAAGAGGTGGAAGTGATTAAGTAAAAGCCTATTTTAGTGTTACTGGTGGTGAGCCGCTCCCCCTCATCTATTATGTTGTCATATCAGGGGCTTTCCCTCACAGAGGCCAGATGCCTTACCAACCCTAATGGCACATTAATGTACCTGCCAAATACTCATTCACATTCCTCAGGGGGGTACAGTAAAACTCCCTCGACACCCGCCTCCTGGTTGGTTGTATGGGGCCTTAGGCCTATCAACTGACAAGGTCATTAAAGCCGTCAACGTCAAGCTACATCCACCAACCTAAACAACCTTTTTAGGTGTTAAGGATAATTCTTAGACCACATACACTATCACTACATATGTGGCCCAAGTTTCCATTGTAGATTTACATGAAATATACATATACAGAGTATATATATATATATATATATATATATATATATATATATATATATATATATATATATATATATATATATATATATATATATATATATATATATATGCTGATAACCACAAGGAAAAAAGAAAACACGAAGTTCCCAAGCGCTACATGTCACTAAAGCAGATAAAGCCAACACAGTAGTGATTTTAAACAAAGATGATTATATTTCTAAAATGAATGACCTTTTATGTGATGCTGAAACATATTCTAAGCTCATAAATAATCCTCTCAACACAGTTAACACCCAGTTCAACAAAAAACTTAAGTCTCTATTGAGAGGCAAAGCTACTCTCATTAAACATCTTACTTCAACGTCCCCTCCACTGCCATACATGTACGGTGTAATCAAGACCCACAAGCCTAATAACCCAGCAAGACCCATCATTAGCTCAGTTGGGTCAATCTCTTATAAATTATCTAAATGGTTAGTTTCTTTACTAAATCCCCTAGTTGGCAACATTTCTAACTCTAATATTAAGAATAATTGGATCTGGTTGGGTCAATCTCTATAAATTATCTAAATGGTTAGTTTCTTACTAAATCCTAGTTGGTAACATTTCTAACTCTAATATTAAGAATAATCTGGATCTGGTTGGGTCAATCTCTTATAAATTATCTAAATGGTTAGTTTCTTTACTAAATCCCCTAGTTGGCAACATTTCTAACTCTAATATTAAGAATAATATGGATCTGGTTGATAAACTCAATAACTTACACATTAATTATGATTTTAAACTGGTCAGTTTTGATGTAACATCACTCTTTACAAAGGTCCCAGTTGATGATTTACTGGAGTTCCTCATAGATTCCCTGGATAATATTTCATTGCCCGTCTCGAAAGACGACTTCATCGAACTCATCAAACTATGTATTAAGGATTGTAAATTTGAATTCAATGGAGAATATTATGCTCAAAAATTTGGTATGGCAATGGGTAATCCACTCTCACCTGTATTAAGCAACCTATATATGGAATTCTTTGAAAAGAAACTATTAAGTAATATTTTACCACCTTCAGCAGTCTGGTTTAGATATGTTGATGATGTATTATGTCTCTGGCCATGTAATGAGGACCTAAAAGCTTTCCTGCCACAACTTAACAACTTAGCCCCCTCGATCAAATTCACTGTGGAATTAGAGCATGACTGTAAATTGCCTTTCCTAGACTGTCTGATCCACAGAATAGGTAACACCTTTAAGTTCAGTATTTATAGAAAACCTACTAATGTGTGTTCATACATTCATTATTATTCTGCCCACCATAATAGAGTCAAACAGTCAGTATTTTCATCAATGTTTTTACGTGCTTTGAGAATTTGCAGCCCGGAATTCATTGATGAGGAATATAAATATATCTATAATATTGGCTCAAACCTTAAATACCCTAGATCTTTCATAGACAAATGCCTGAACATTACTAAGAAATCTTTTTATAGAACTGATCCCAAGCCCACCCATGACCATAAGAATCTCTTAGTATTACCATTTCACAAAAATTTCTCTCAAATTCCTTTACAACTAAAAACCTGGAACGTCAATGTGGCATTTAAAAACTCATGCACGGTTAAACAAATGTTAATCAAGAACTCCCCCAATAATACAAATGGCTGCATTTATAAAGTCCCTTGCAAGGAATGTAATATGTTTTACTTAGGCCAAACAGGTAAAGATCTTGTAACTAGACTTAAACAACATAAATACAGTGTTAGGACAGGCCAGGAATCCAATGCTCTGTTCGTTCATTTGAGGGATAATAAACATTGCATTGACTGGGATAATGCCTCCTCAATATTACCTTGTAATTCAATTGACAGTAGGAACATTATAGAATCTAGTCTCATTAAACAAACCGAATCTGTTAACATGAATTTGAGTAACGGTATGTACAAATTGGACAATTTTGTAATTAAGAAGATTTGTAACCAGGTGAGAAGGTTGGGTCAGTTTTCCCTCTGACCTGACTACCGACCGTTGCGGTGCTTTTGTAAAGATTAGTAGGGTCATTACCTATACTTGACCTCTGTGGACTTGTTCTCACCCTCCTCTGTATATATATAACTTGTTCTGCACTTCTATTTTAGTCTGTACTCACCCCTGAAGATGTGAATTACACGAAAGCGCTTGGGAACTTTGTGTGTTCTTTTTCCTTGTGGTTATCAGCATATATCAGTTTTGAACTGACCATCACTAAGGTTTATTAATTTTAATTCCTTAATCAAACTAGCTTCAACCAGAAGTCTTTCTGTGACACAAGATGATTTAAATACTTCTAAGCTTTTTTCCCAAGCAATGGGATGATTATTATTCCTAACATGAACGATCAAGGCACTGCTTTCAGATGCTGTTCTGATATTGTACTTACGTTGTTTGATTCTGAGCTGCAGTGTTTTTCCTGTCTGTCCTACATAATTACAATTACATTTGCTACATGGAATACAATAAACACTTCCATTTACATTCAAACTTGGACTATTTCTTATTAACATATTGGTAATGGTTGAGTCATACTTGAAAACAACATTAATATTTAGTAGCTTGAGGGACCGAACTAACGGGACAAATTCATTACGATAGGGCAGTCAAAATATTCTTAAGTGTAGGAATTTGTCTGGTTTGAGAGGAATGAAAGGATTTTTTAGCCCTTTTAAAACAACGATCAACAAACAGAGAAGGGTACCCGAGTTTCTGTGCAATGGAACGAATGTGTTTCAATTCATCGCCAGTAAATTCAGAGTCACAAATACGCAGACATCTTAAGAACATAGTAGAAAAAACTGACATTTTGGTAGACTCTAGGTGATTCGATAAAAAATGGATGAAACTGTCTACCTGTGTGGGCTTTCTATATACCTTAAATTTTTAGTTTTGGCCATTTCTCATGATAAGCATATCAAGGAATGGAAGGGATCCATTTATTTCTCTTTCAATTTGGAATGTGATACTTGGGACAATATCATTAAGCTTGTCTAAGGTGCTCCCTTTTCCCGTGTGATTTTATCAAGATATACTGTATATATATATATATATATATATATATATATATATATATATATATATATATATATATATATATATATATATATCAGTGACGAATCCTCTGAGTATGCTAGGCATGCGGCGCATGCTCACTGCTCAGAGCTTTTTATTTGTTTATTCATCTTAAATAATAAATTTACATTTATACTCTAAAATGCAGCCTAGCGCTTAGTAACAGTACTGTGTAAGGGAGCGAGGCTGGGGCTAGCTCCTCTCCCAAGTGCATTGGTAGGTGCTGTTTCACCTCCATGAAAGCCTGCGAGCTCAGCTCGCTGACGTCACAGTCATACCACGGTGAAATGGCAGATATGATGCGGCCTGGCGTGGAGCAGCAGTGTCGCTCCATCCATGAGTCTGTGGGTCGTGCGTGTTGTTTACATTCTTCCGCTCGTGTGTGTTGTGGTGCTTCTGCTACCCGAGTGTTATAGACTTATAGTGTTATAAATATTCTACTTGCGATGGAAACTGGGGTAGAAGAGGACACTTGTTTAGTTATGGTACTGCTGGAAAGGCCGTTTTCGAAAAGAAAAATTTCCGAGAAGATTGAAATCGTAGTAAAACGTAGACCATGTCCACGAATCCCAGGACTTACAAAGAAGCATACAGAAAAAACAAAGAATATGTTAGACATTTTAATATCACGCAGTACAAAAGCACGCATTGGTTTACTGGCTCAAATAAGTTTAACAAACTCTTCTGCTGGCCGTGTTTGCTCTTTTCAACTAATCACAGTGTATGGTCGAAAACTGGTTTTGATAATTTGAACACTTTGCCATTGGCTATTTCTAGGCATGATAAATCTTTTAATCACATAAACTGTTTTCTGCAACTTAATAGTTTCGGAAGAACGAGAATTGAGCATCAGCTTGATGAACAACAATGCGTCAGTGACCAAATGCACAAGGAAAAATTTAAGAAAAATCGGAAAATCCTGAAATGACTAATTGATGCTGTATGCTTTCTAGCAAAACAAGAACTTCCTCTTTGAGGCCATAACGAATCAGATACGTCTATAAATAAAGGGAATTACTTAGAGCTACTTGTACTGATTAGCCATTACGATCCGATGCTAGAAATTCATTTGAAAGAATCAACTATTTTCCGAGGTACATCTTTCTCCATTCAAAATGATTTGATTGCTGCAATCAGCTACTTAATCACGAAGCAAATAAAAGAAGATATTGAGAAAACTGATTTTGTGTCACTGATTTTGGATGAGACGTCTGATATAATCAATAAGTTACAGTTCTCTTCTGTTTTTCGTTTTGTTGACCAAAACTGTCAAGTTCAAGAAAGATTTCTTCATTTTACAGACGTGAGCGCTGGTCGTTCCTCAGCAGGCTTACTAGAGTATGTTAAACATCTGCTGAGCGACTTTAACTGTGGGAGAAAACTTGTTGCTGAGACATACGACGGCGTTGCTGTTATGGCTGGTCAACAAAACGGTTTAAATAAGAAGGTACAGGAACCGCACCCGTGTGCTATATTTGTGCACTGTTACAGCCATTTGCTAAATCTGACGCTTCAGCGATCAACAAAAACATCACAAAATGTAGAAAAAATTTTCAGACACTCATGTTTAGCAGCATTTTTCTCAAAGTCTTCAAAGAGATGTTACGAGTGTCGGAATAAGAACCAATGAATAGATTACTGGTCGGCATATGAACTACGACCGATTCGTTGTCTACCCACTGAAGCAGTTTAAATTAAGATATTTAATGTTATACAGGTTGACAATCCTTTATCCGAAATCCTTGGGGCCAGAGGCATTTCGGTTTTCGGAATTTTTCGGTTTTCAGAATGGTTATTTTTTTTTTTTTTTGTATTAGCCCACCCGGGCATAGAAGGAAGAGCCAGTGCTCTCATTCGAATCTCTGGAGAAGTTTGACAAAACTTTAGTGAGAAATCGCCCAAAGGACGATTCTTTTGAACCTTTCATGTTTGATGGTTCAGTTGCAGTTGAAGACTCAGGTGATCAGTACCCTGCGAAGATTTTGCGTGACACTGGTGCTTCTCACAGTATTCTGTTGAAAGGATCTGTTCCCTGCGTGGAGGATTCCTATACTGGAGAGCATTTGGTGCTTAAGGGTGTCGGTGGAGTGATCACTGTTCCTTTGTGTAGGGTGTTTTTGAGAACTCCACTTGTGACTGGTTGGGTGACTATTGGTGTTCAAGATTCTCTTCCTGTGACAGGGGTTACTTTTTTGCTGGGTAATGATATTGCAGGAGCCAGCGTGGTGCCAGATCCTGTGGTATCTTCGACTCCTACAGTGGAGAATAATACTGGTTTAATTGAAGAAGAATACCCTGATTTGTTTCCTTTGTGTGCAGTTCCAAGGAGCCAGACTCTTCGGAATAAGGTACAGACCGTTCCTTCAGTTAACCCTAAGCTCTGTATTGCTGATAACAGTGCACCTGGCAATGATGAAAATGATTTAGGTATTGAGAATCTGTTTGACAGTCAGGATGATTCATGTGATAGTGACATTGGTGGGAGAGATGTGAGTGAAGCTAAAGATTCAATTTACATTCATTCCCCAAAATCTGAAGCTGATCTCTCTTCTGGTGACAACATTACCATTCAGAAAGTACCTGTCACTAGGGAAAAACTGATAGATGATCAGCAGAGTGACTCCGAATTAGCTGAACTATGTAGGAAGGCTGTGGATATTGAAGAAGCCGTTCGCCTGTTTGTTACTACATGGATTCAGGGTTACTTATGAGGAAGTTCAGATCTGTATCTGATCCTGCTGATGAGTGGAATATTGTGCATCAGGTTGTGGTTCCCAGTTGTCACAGGGGAGAAATCTTGAAATTAGCACACGATTTTTTTATGGAGGATATTTAGGAGTTAGGAAAACATACAAAAAGATTTTGTCGCATTTTTACTGGCCTGGAATGAAAGGTGATGTTGCCAGATACTATAGAACTTGCCATGAATGTCATATGGCTGGTAAACCGAATCAGGTCATAAAACCTGCTCCCCTAAAACCCATTCTTGTGGTAGATGAGCCATTTAGCAGGGTTATAATTGATTGTGTAGGTCCTCTCCCAAAAACTCGATGTGGCCACCAATATTTGTTAACAATCATGTGTACTACCACCAGGTACCTAGAGGCTATACCATTGCGAAACATCAAAGCAAAGAGTGTGGTAAAGGCTCTGACTAACTTCTTCACTAAATATGGCATTCCTAGAGTTGTACAGTCGTATCAGGGTACTAATTTCACTTCTTTCCTTTTCCAGCAGGTGATGAATGAATTGGGTATTAAGCAATACTTAGCTTCTGCGTACCACCTATAATGAGACAAAATCTCACATGAAGAGGTAAGCTAGGAGTTTATAGTAGTGGAGTATTATAGCGAGAGGAAATGGTAGCGTGTCTCGAGGGTGTGATTTCAACACTGTATAATAACACAGGCACAGTAAAAGTGTAGTATATAAAACACCAATGCGTGTTACAGCTTTATTTTACTAGTTCAATAGGGGGGATTAATGGGGGGGTTCGTACACAATTTATGATAGACTATGGCAGTGATTCTCAACCTTGTTTGCCCCATGCACCCCTTTCACCATATGTCAGAATATCATTCCCCCCTCCTTTCCAAGATTGTCTGCCTCAAAAAGTGCATTCCAAATAATATGCATATAATACTGAAAATCCTTTATTTTTTCCATATTAGTACATATACATTTACAATTATACATGGATTATTTTTATAGTGGAGTTTTACAAATTAAATGCCAATTGAAAATGTTGATGGATTTATAAAACTTGAATAAAAGTAAAATAGTTTTTTTTTTATTTATAATGAATTACTTAACAGACCAAACTGAAGCATAATGCAATAAACAAAAAAGTTCAATAGAATACCAGGATATTGTAAATTTGTAATTAATTTTATTCAGATGAAGATTACAGTCAATGAGAAACCCGTGATTGTTTTTTCTTCGCCAATTCTGGGATACGCGGAGGAGTGCTTGAAAGGGCACAACGCAGGTCATTTTCTACCTCTAATCTACTACGTTGCTTCGTTTTAATTTGCAACAGAGTTGAAAAGCCTGACTCACAAAGATATGTCGACACAAACGGAAGCAATGCACGGATAGCTCTTTCTGCCACTTTTGGGTAGGAATCGCACATCAAGGGCCAAAATTCTGTGATTGATTTCTCATCGAACATATCTCTTGCTCCCGAATCAGTTTCCCCCCCCCCCCCTGAAAACCTGAATTCCCCCCCTGGGGGGAATTCCCCCCTGGTTGAGAACCCCTGGACTATGGTATTCTCGTATAACCTAACCTCACGATTAGAGTGGGCACTTCACTAAGTCGAGTGTTGGGGAGGTTCGGGATCACCGCACTTCTACAGTCTACACAGCCAGCACTTACTGTTACACGTTGAGTTGACAGCACTCTGTCGATGGATCCGGCTGAGACTTCGTTACACTTAGTGGCGGGCTTCTCTCGTAGTAGCTGGCCCTTCTTGGTTACAAGACACACTCTCGTGAGGGAGGACTAGGACGTCCTATATATTGGAAGACCAGCCGTCAGGTTGAGCTGATCGGGGGGGCGGCGAAGGGTCTCCTTACTTTTGCCCTCGCTAATGTAGGGTCAGGTCTGGACTTTTTCTGAGACTATAAGTTTTAGTATCTTCTGGAGAAATCTTCAGATGAATGCTTGCCTGTTAACATCGTTGGTGGGGCCGTGTGACATGAGGCTCTGGTTGATTTGTGGCCCCTTGACTTGGGCTCGAGGGTTACATTTTACCTGGTTAATGTGAGGATAGGTCTGGGCCTCGTTTGGGGTGTACTGTAGGTCCCTTGTGTAAATTGGGGAAGAACCGCAGGTGGCTCCTTTGCTCACTGTGTGTCTTACATATTTGTTGGGGCTGTGTGACATGTGGAGGGGAGCCTGGTTGATTTGTAACCCTTGGGCAGCCGCGAGGGTTACCCTTACACTAGACCCCCCTGATGTCGGGTCAGGTCTGGACTGTTTCTGAGATGTAAGCTGTGGTCTGACACCCCATCACTACACCTCCCGCCAAGACCAAAGCTTCCATGCCATAGGCAATCGATGTTCACAGTGGATGACAATAGCGAGTGCCCAACCTGAGAAAAATAGCTCCTGAGGTGTAAAGTTTGCACCTCACATCCTACCATAGTCTGGTAATATTTATAATATAAGAACATAAGAAAATAAGGAGTCTGCAATAGGCCGGTTGGCCTGTGCATGGCAGCTCCTGTCTAAGGATACGGAAAACGGAAAGGTGAATGTAGATATGAAGGAGAGAGAGAGCGCCTTAGCAGGAGCTTGTCGGAGAGCGTCACTTTAGGAAGTTAGATGAGGGTACACAGTCTGAGGTTTGAAAGGTTATGCAATGGTGTTGCTTGCCCTGGCTTATTTCTGCTTAGGTTCCCTAGTGTTAGTATCTTCAAGCCTGGAACAGATTTACATACTTGTTGCTTCAACTGTTAAACTCATGCACAGGGCAGCACATACAACATATATAATAATAAGATACATGGCCGCTTAAAAAAAGGGGGGGGGGAGTTGGGGAAAAATACAACTTGTGAACAAAAAGAAATATTGTACATACTAAAAAGGCAGCAGAAATTATTAACAAGATACAATGGCAAAAACAAAAACTCGTCAGCATTCGTCGAGATTCCGGGTGGCGCGTGGTCCATCACCACCTCCACCAATCGGTGCCCGGCATCAGGGTGGACGACGCAGTAGATACAGTGGTAGGCGTTTCCTGTCCCGTCCGGCGGTCTGCCACGGTGTGCGTCGCGTGCCTCACTTCCTCCACTTGAACTTCTGTGTAGAGCGGCAGTTCCTGACGTATTCCAGATGGATTTTTCTAGTCCCATCTGAGTTTCCTCTGTAGAGTCTCATTTTTCGTCGTGGTCCAGATAGGTTTTTCTAGTCCCATCTGAGTTTCCGCCCTTCCCGGCCGGGATCAAAGCCGGTCCACTGCTTGGGGTGTCATCGCTTTGGATGGCGTGTAGGGCAGGGTCCACGGACAAGAGTTCGCCCTCTGTACGTGAGTGTCAGCGAGATCCCTGACCGTCCTGTCCCACACCCTCACAGTGGTGAATCCCTCCCTGGGTGGGCCCCCCAGGGTTTGCTTGTTTCTTCCTCTACTTGTAGTCAGGCCACTTCTGTTTCGTCCCCAATGGTGTGGTAAACACCGACGAGGCAGATCCCGGGTGGGCCGAGGTCAGCCATTACTTGTCTGGTAACTGGTGGTTCCATTCCCGGAGTGGAAGTGAGTGGGACCAGTTGACAGGTCCTGGAACGTAGGGAGCTGTCGTCTGCATCGCCAATGGGACCTCTAGTTGTTTGTTGCCTGTGCTTGCTGCTACTGAAGTTGCAGGTCGGGGTTTCGGGATTTTCTCCTGGGTTCCAAGGGGACGACCTGGTTCCCTGCCTGGAGCTAGGTGCTGCGCTGGTCCTGCATGGCGTAGCTTGCTCAGGCTGATGGTACCCATAGATGTTGTCTGTCAGTATTGTGGGCTGCGAGACCGTAGCCTCGGTGCGTGTCTCGACGTTCCGCAGGCGAGCGACGAGACGCAGCCCAGTGTCTTCAACCAGATCGAGGGCCAGCATTATGCAAGCCCGTTTCTGGAGCTTGGGGCTTGCGGTATCGACGTGAAGGCGTCACCCATATTCGCCGCGGGGTTGCCCGCTGCATGTCGGGCATCCATTATGAGTCAGGATGCGTTGGTCTCAGTTCATCTGGTAGGGGGTCAGCTGCAGTTGTGGTGGTGTCATCTCCAACTTTTGTGTGGGGTCAGGGAGACCTCGCCCAGGCCCGTGAAGAGCAAGGGCAGTGCTGACTCTGTAGCTTGGCAGAAGGACAAGATCCCGGGGTGGAGAATCAACAATTAGAAGTGCCCCTAGACTCGTTACTTTAATCTATGTTCTGTGACCTGGTGTTATATCTGTGAGCCCTAATCTGATCAGGTATTACTGGTACAAGTGGGGCAGTAGCTTGGGGAGTTCTCTGATTATTACTTGGGATGTGAGGCACCTATTTGTTCTGAGGGGAGTGGTTGGTGAGGCCTGATTTGTTCAAGACGTCATCGTCGACAGTGCCAGCTTCAATCTATTCACATGCACAGTTTCCTGACGTCCCCCCTGGCAAAGCGGGGAAATAGTGAAGTTTACTTTGCTGGGTTGGGCGGTTACTTTATATGGGCCTTGCCATCTCTGTTGCAAATTAGAGGGGGTATCGGGGGAGGATGATTCGTTAGTTAGGAAGACCAGGGTACCTATGGTAATATTGGAAGGGGTGACCCTGAGGTTATAGTAGGTGGCGTTGTGTAAGTGACCTTTCCTGTTTAGTTCCTGCACCCGAGTAAAGACCGTTTGTAACCTGTTTTGCAAGATAGAAGGGTAGTCCTCTTTCAACGTGCGGTGGGAACGCTCAACCATGGCATTAGCCTGTGGGTGGTAACTAGTGGTTAGATTTGACTTAGCCCGCAGCAAGTCGCACGCCTTCTGAAAGATGCCAGAGGTAAACTCTGTCCCTTGATCACTGACAATGACCCGGGGACATCCATGAGTACCAACGTATTGTAACAGGGTTTCACAAACTGTCTCTGCACGTTTATCGGGGATGGGTATATAGGTCGCAAAACGTGAATAGTGATCGACGATGGAAACAACGTATCTGTTTCCCCGATTTGAACGTATTGTCATGTCAGTTAGATCGATCGATACCCGTTCCAAGGGCTGGGAGGCTGGTGGGAACTCCTGCAGCTCTCCCTGTCTCTTTGGGGTACCCTTCCTTAACTGACATGGCAGACATCCTTTGACAAATGCCCCAACTTTCCGCGCTATATTGGGCATGAAAAACATAGAGCGTGCACGTGCATATGTGCGACATTCACCCGGGTGGGCTGCGAATTGGGAAGAGTGAGCTACTTCTAGGGCCGAGTTTTCCAAGGATGCGGGGACGACTACGAGTTCTGTGGGTTGTTCATCATCATCATGTTTCATAGTAACAAGATACAGGACTCCGCTTAAAAGACTGAAATCGCAAAGTGAGGCTTTGTTGACCTTCTTGGGGAGCTGACCCCCCTCAAGGAACTCAATGACAGGACCCCATTGTGGGTCTTCGAGTTGGCGTTGGCGCACCTCATTAGGTGATAGGTCCCCAAAAATGGGCTAAGTCATGCTGCTAGGATTCCCGACATTATTTATAGGCAATACATTACGGCTCAGTGCGCCTGGTACGACGTGGTTCTTGCCTGGCTTATGCAAAATGGAGAAGTTATACGCATTTAAAGACTGCCCAGCGTGCTACCCGTGCATTAGGAGTTTTACCTTGGAAGATATATATTAAAGGACGGTGATCAGTGATTACATAAAAGTGTCTACCAAATAGGTAAGCATCAAAGGAAGTTACGGCATTGACAATAGCCAAGGCTTCTTTCTCAGTTTTGGAGTAGCGGAGGGCAGCTCCACTCAATTTCTGGGAAAAATAAGCAATAGGGATGGGGTTATCTTCACCAACTTGCATAAGACAGGCTCCCAGTGCTTCGTCGGAAGCGTCAGTGTGCACGTAAAACGGCTGCGTGAAGTCCGGCAGTGCTAACATTGTTGCCGACTTCAATAAGTCCTTAAGATGGTTAAAAGCTTTATCTGCCTCCCCCGACCACCGAAACTGAACCGACTTCTTTGTAAGTTTCGTAAGGGGGAGGGCCGCCTCTGAAAAGTGAGGGATGTGACGTCTAAAAAAAGTGGCGGTGCCGAGGAACTGTTTCACACCCCTGGCTGTGGTGGGGGGTGGTATCTCTGCTATCGCTTCCACTTTCACCGGGTCGGGTCTAACGCTGCCATGACCTACGATGAATCCCAGGAATTTAACTTCCTGGCGCGCGAACGCACATTTCCTAAGGGACACTTTCAGTCCGGCCGCTTTCATGACCGAGAGAACCTCATCTACATCCCGCATGTGCGAATCCATGTTTTTACTATAGACGATAACATCGTCCAGGTAAGCCATAGCGTTACGCCCAAGCACGGGTGTGAGACTGTGGTTCACAGCCCTCATGAACGTGGCTGGTGCTCCCGTTAGCCCGAAAGGTAACCTGTTGAAGCAAAATAGACGGCTGCCGTCCGCGAAAGCAGTTTTGGGGCGGTCAGCCGGGTCGACAGGTATACTCCAGTACGCATCCTTACAGTCTAGAACTGTGAATATAGTAGCTCCGTTCAATTGGTCCAGTGTCTCGTCAATTCTGGGCAAGGGATAGCTATCAGCAATGGTGTCCTTATTAAGTTCCCTATAGTCTACACAGAATCTAGTTGACCCGTCCTTTTTTCTGACTAATACGACCGGGGAGCAATAGGGGCTAGTGCAAGGGGAGATGACGCCACGTTCCTCCATTTGGCGACGTAAGTCCCTAATTTGAGATTTAGCCGCCTCAGGAAGCCTCCACTGCCGTACTCTGGTGGGGGGGGGGCGGAGCCGGTATTAATTTTGTGTAAAGCTGACATCAGGCCGAGGTCCTGATCTGAAGTTGCAAACAGATCTTTATGCTGCTTTATTATAGAGCGTAGACGTTCTCTAATAAGGGTGGGTAGGTGATCTATGTCAAGGGATTCTATTGCAGTGGCGAACATTTGCTGTGAATCTACGAACTCCGTGTCACTCCTAATGTTATATCTCGTAGAATCAAAATGCTCCAGATCCTCTACTTTATCGACCGCACAGACTGTTCCCACTGAATGACCAGGAGCAAGTTTAAATTCCCTGGGAGTGGGGTTTATGACTGGGATGCTAGGCTGCTAAGTGTTAATGAGCCCCGGCTGCACGTATGGGGACATTTTATGAGGGGTTTCAACAAATACGTACTCCTGATTATCCGTGGAACTGTCGAACGACCTTGACCATCGAACGGGCAGAACAGCACTAGAGTGGGGAGGGATGACAGTGGCGCGCGTCGGGTGTAGCTGGGGGGCTTGGGGTGCGGGGGGCTGGGGGCGTTTAGGCTTAATGAGGTGGACGGGCAGACCAGACCTATTCCTAATAGGAGTACCTGCATAATCTCTACCATCTAGCGTCACGGTATACCGGCTCCCGTCAAACTGGATTCCATACTTAAACCTACACAAGAAATCTGACCCAATAAGAACATCCCCTGGGAAAAGATCACCGCTTACCACAACCAGCGCGTGAACAACTATCTTATCTCCTAAGTCTATAGTTATGTCTCTGGAATCCAATGTTGAGAGGCGGTTCCCCGTGACGCCACGTAACTCAGGAACTCTATGCTTTCCCCCTAGGCTCATCTTGGAGGCCACGTTCTGCTTCACTGAGGACACCGAGGAGCCTGTGTCAATGAAAGCTTCAACCCGTTTCCCTCCCATTTTCAACTTAATAATTGGCCTGTCTTCCCTAGTCACCATCAACGCCTCGCCCTTGTCTTTATTAGTAGGGACATAACCTGCGAATGTGTCCCCACTCAGCACATGCGTAACAACGCATTCCGGCGTATGGACACTCTCTGCGGGTATGTCCCTGGTCGCCACACCCATCGCACTGGTTTCCCTCACATTGAAAGGGACATCCGTGCACCGCGTGGGACCATGTCCCACAGAAGGAGCAGCGAAAAGGCTTCGGAGATCTATACCAGCTATCCCGCATGGGCGAGCCCGGTCGCGCACTTGTGACTGCACGGGGGCGGGGGTCAATCCCAGCCCGCGCCCCGCGGGTCCCTGCCCCGGACGGTCGGTCGCCCCGTGGCGCATGACGCAACGTGTTTATACCTAATGTATTTAACCATGATTGCTCCCGCCCTTCCTCGTGGAACGGTGACTGTTCCTGTCGCTTCCTTTCGTCCCGGCTGAGATTCTCCACCATCAGTCTCAAGAATTCATCCTCCCAGACAGAAGGGGTGTTACGTGCAGGGGTGGGAGGGGCGGCGTGAATTGTCGACACAAAATGGGAGGGGGGGGGTGGGTTTCCTGAGCTGTATATACGTCCGCGCTGCTTTAATTGCGTTCTCTATCGTAGTTATCCCGCTCGCCACCATGAATGTACGCATCTCGCCGGGTAAGCCAGATAGAATTGTGGGTGATTCACTCTCGCCATCTTCACAGCACTAGAACATAAGAAAATAAGGAGTCTGCAATAGGCCGGTTGGCCTGTGCATGGCAGCTCCTGTCGAGAGTTACTACCACTCTCTATCATCCTTGAATCTATCTAGCCTCCTTTTAAAACTCTTCAGCGTTCCACCACTTACTACAAAGTTGCTAAGCTTGTTCCACTCGTCCACCACCCTATTTGTGAACCAGTTCCTTCCTATCTCCCTCCTAAACCTAAACTTAAACTTATCCAACATAAATCCGTTGCTACGAGTCCTATCCTGCTCGGATATTATAAGAACTTTATCTATACCCCCATTATTGATTCCTTTCACTCACTTAAATACTTCTATCATATCTCCCCGCACTCTTCGTCTTTCTAGGGAATGCAAGTTTAGTTTCTTTAACCTATCTTTATATGGAAGGTTTCTAAGTCCCGGAATCATTTTCGTCATTCTTCGCTGCATCGACTCCAGTGAATTGATATCCATTCTACATGGAATGCAGCAAACACTTCCATTTACATTCAAGGTTGGGCTGTTCTTGATTAATATATTTGTAATATTTAAGTTATACTTAAGAACAACATTAATTTTTAATAATTTAGGGGACTGAACTAACGGGACAAATTCATTGCGATAAGGTACTCAAAATATTCTTAAATGTAGGAACTTGCCAAGTTTGAGTGGAATAAAAGGATTTCTTAGCCCTTTTA